>NC_088913.1:86064677-86365887 GCF_963576675.1 Euphorbia lathyris
CCTCCTTACTTCTAGAGCAATCCCTAAGGGCATGGCACAAAGTTTCAACATGGCCTCTGCATCTACTGCAAGCACCTGAATCCGCCAAATGTCGTCTATGTCTCTCCGAATTAGTAAGCAACCTGTCCTTAACTCCCAGCCACAGGAAGCTCCTCATTCGGTAAGGATTTTCATAGCCCAAATGGATTTCCAAGTATCCGAGAGAGGGTCGAATCTGTCAAGCGTAAAGGCTTCAAAAGCAGATTTGCAAGAGTAAACTCCATTGTTAGTCAGGGCCCAGCAATGCCTATCCTTGTCCTCCTCAAGATTACTAATCTTAACTCCCCTGATTCTGAGGAGAGTATCCAGGCTCAAGAAGGTATTAAACTTATACCAAATCCAGTTCCCATCAGAGTCCACCACATCAGCAATCCTCCAGTTGCGGCTATTGCTAGGCGGAGGGGAGCTACAAACATCTATAAGCGGTTTATCTCCGATCCAGGTGTCATACCAAAAGCTAATAGACTTACCATTACCCACCTCCAGGCCAACCCCTGAGCAGAATTCAGCAAACACAGCACTGAGCCCTTTCCACAGGAAAGAACAATTGACAACTCTCTCCTTAGGGCCCCCAAAGATTTTGTCCTTTCGATACTTGCCACAGAGCAGACGAACCCAGAGAGAAGAAGGGTTTTGCCACATTCTCCAGAGGAGCTTCATTAATAAAACTTTATTGTTGTCCTTAGCTTGTCTAATGCCAAGACCCCCCCTGCTTTTAGGCTGGCAGATCTCCTTCCAAGGGACAAGGTGAATCTTCCTTCCCTCTCCCGACTCTCCCCAAAGAAAACGCCGGTTGATTTTGTCCAGCTCATTGAGAACCGGCTCGGGCAATTTACAGGATTGCATGATATGATTGGGAGCCGCACAGTTGACAGACTGAATTAAGGTTAGACGGCCTGCCATGGAGAGAGAATTGGCCTTCCAACTAGCACACAACCCATTAGTTTTATCCAGAGTCTCTTTAAAGGAGGCTTTGGAAACTCTGTCGCTGTGGAGGGGAACCCCAAGATACTTACCCAAAGAGTGAGTAAGAGGAATGCCAGAAAGATCGCTAAGTTTTTTACAAATGCTTCTATCCATGTTCTTAGAGCAAAGCATCCGAGACTTGTGGACATTGATCTTCTGGCCAGAAGCGGTGCAAAAGCAATTAAGGATATTCATGACCACACCTATTTGCTCCTCATTCTCTTCCACAAAGATCATCACATCGTCAGCGAAGAACAAATATAATTATAACAATATAATAATAAATTATATATAAATAAATAAATAATAATGAATTATATAAATAATACTAAATTATAATTTATATATAAATTATAATAAGTAAATTATATATAAATAATTATAATTACAACAAATAATGATGAATATAAACAAAATACTAAATTATGAATTGTATATAAATTATAATAAATAATAATACATTATATATAAAGTTAAACACTGATGGCTATTGTCTAAAGGACGGGAGAATTGCTGCTGGAGGGGTTCTTAGAGATAATGATGGTGGTTGGGTTTCTGGTTTCTCTCAGAATTTGAGCATGAGTTCTTCTTTTTCTATGGAACTTTGGGGGATTTTTTCTGGCCTTAGGCTAGCGAAAAATCTAGGGGTGAAGAATCTTCTTGTGGAGTCTGACAATCTCGAAGCTGTCAGAATGATCTCGAAGAATAATGCTATTTACTTGAATAGCCAAAATTTAATCATAGGGATTAGAAGGATTTGTTCTTCCTTTGATTCTTTTAGCTTCGGCCATATTTATAGGGAGCAAAATCGGGTGGCGGACCATCTCGCGGCTGAAGGTCATGCCAGGATGTTGGGGCTCTCAACCTTTTTTTCTCCTCCGGATTTCCTTTCGTCTCTTATATTGGATGACTTGGTGGGAGTCAGCTTTCCCAGGCTGATCCCGGGTTAGACGGCTTTGTTTTGTTTTTTCTTTCCTTTCCTACCAAAAAACAAATTATAATTATAACAAATAATGATGAATTAAATCTAAATAATAATAAATTATAAATTATATATAAATAATAATAAATTATATATAGATAATTGTAATTATAATAAATAATGAATTACTGAAATTAAATTAACCGAACTTAGCTAAATGTTGATGAACTGAACTGAACTTATGCTGAAATTAAGTAAAAAAGAACATAGCCTTAGTCTAATTAAAACTAATTTATATTGATAGTTATACAATTGTTTAGGCTCACACAAGTGACTATTTTTTTTATAATTTCAACCGATATAAGCTATCCACGTTAGATTTCTTACTTTGGGCAAAATATTGAAATTAAATATATTTTTATGTATTAATAAATACATAAATGATAACATGTGTACATGTAACGATCCAGTCCGAAGTAGGTGGCATCGGGGTAGAAGGCATTAGCAAGGAGCTGTCCTAAGGGATGACGATGGAGGCAGGAATGAACTGAATCTCACATCGGAAATAGATTGAGTTATTGGGATTTATTTGTAAAGTGTGAATCCAATACATGCATACGCGTTTTAAAGTCGTGAGGTCCAAGATGTTGGATTTGGGCAAAACGGATAATATCTACATGGTATTCTGCTAGGATGTTACAATTGGTATCAAGTCAACTCTTCATGTACGATGTGTGGTTCGAGGATGAATTAGGTGGAAGCTGATGGGCCTGTAATGACCTGGTCTAGAGTGGATGGCGTCGGGGTTGAATGTCTGTACAAGGAGCGGCCCTAAGGGATGGCGATGGCGGCAAGATGAACTGAATCTCGCATCGAAAATGGAGAGAGAATTATTGAGGCTTATTAATAAGATGAAAATCTAATACATGCAGACTATACAAGGAGCGGCCCTAAAGGATGGCGATGGGGGCAGGATGAACTGAATCCCGCATCGAAAATGGAGAGAGAATTATTGAGGCTTATTAGTAAGATGAAAATCCAATACATGCACACGCATTTTAAAGTCGTGAGGTCCAAGGTGTTGGATTTGGACCAATATGGATGACATCTACATGGTATTGGACTAAGATGTTACAGTATATGACTTTTTTTAGAAGATGCTTAATAATATCTATTATTTCTTTGAAGAAAAAGGTCTATTAATCAAATAGTATCAACATCCTTAGCGATTACATCCACGAGCCAAGTTGGCACCACATTAAAAATAAAGTCGTTGGAATTGGAACAAGCATGCCCAACAAGTAGATGCACAACATTGTTCTCTAAACAAGAAATAAACTTAACTAAAAAGTCAGAATTTTCAAAAAGAATTTCCTACAATCTTGAATTAAAGCTGTCACATCTGACCCTAGACAACCTCAATCGGCATCGGGCGTGAAATAGAAAGATCATAATCAATACTTAGGAGTCTCCAATTTATTCAAATATCATAATATCATATTTATTTATTTATTTTGGCCTCCATCTTCAATATATATTCTATAATAATTCATATTCCTACTACATTAGTCATTCGATGACCTCAACATATATTTACCAACTCCATTATATTACAATTGAAATACCAAAGTTCTAACCATAAGTCTAACAATAAGCAGCCAACTCCCAAACATCGCCTAAACGGTCGGGAACCTTCTCTATATCATGTATTTTCTCACCTAAAAACATTAAAACATTTAAAAACGTGAGACAAAAATCTCAATAAGAAACTATCAGCTATAAAAAAACCAACTTTATTTCACATAGCTACATATATACATTTATAAAGGGATTTAATCAAAATCTTATAAAATATACTCAAAACTTAAGTTCATAAAATAAAATTTGTGTATGTGTATCCATCCTCGAATTCCTCCCGTGTAGCTTATCATAACATCAATCATATCAATAATCGAGATATCTCATTCATATCTTGTTCCTTGCCTAACGTTAGGACTACTAGCCGTGCACTCTGGTCATACCGCCATTAGGTATGGTCTTACAACTTACAACTCCTACCCCGGGCAATCTTAGATGGACAAAACCATTTTATCTTTCAAAACATCACAACTCATAAAAATCATATTTATCTTCAATCCAAAATAATAACAACAATAACCGCAACATATTTCTCAATCCAAAAACAATTCGTAAGAAATCATCAAATTCATTTTATTCAATATAGATATACATTGAAGCCAAAAACATATATGTATATATGTAAACCAACCAAATTAAGCTTTAAATCAACATAATCAAATAAAATCTGAAATTTACATAGAAGCATAGTCAATAGCTTCATTTGAACCATAATTTCACAATAAAAAGTAAAATCGTGAAAAACTCCAATTTTACAAAATTCCTGCATAACCTTAAAATATCACTTTCTGAAAATTCTTTGAGTATATATATATATTTATATACATCAAACTCAAAATATAGTTGATAGTTACTTACCTTGGTCACTAATTGAGGAAAACACACACGTTCAATTATCCTCTAAATTCTGTCTAAGACGTTTCCCCTCCAAACACTTTTGAAACGCAAAAAAAATTCGGTTAGGACTTAGATCTATGCATAAGGATGCTATGTTTTAAATTTCGAGTGATTCGGACGGTCGAAACTCCGTAAATCAAAGAAACAGTGAAAAAACGGTTTAGAGAAAACTGATGCATCGAAAAGATTAGAAAAGGAAAAAAATAAAAATAAAAGAGAAAGATAATGATCACCGCGTAAGATTTGAGATTTATATCTCAAATATAGAAAATATCAGGTTTGATCCTCCATCTTTCTATAATCTTTTTAAAATTACTCTAAACTTTTAGTTTACACCTAAAACCATCGAATTAACCCCAAACTTTTCATATAACACCAAATTAATATAACACACCTAATAATTATAATATATATTACTATCAAGGTATAAATTCTAGAAATTTAATCACGGACGTGACAATTCTCCCCACCTTAAGAAATTTCGTCCTCGAAATTCACGTTCTCTAATCTAAATTTTCTTCCTCAAATAATCTTCAAGATCACAAAATTATTTCACATTATCAAGATTCCTCATAATCATCATAAGACCACAAATTCGAATGTTTCCTTCCATTAACTTCATCATTTATCAATATCGACATTTTTGTAACAATTATTTATACATAACTCTTAGTAACTCTAAATTTCAGCCTAGTTAATTCCATCGCCATAATCCACAATAAAACTTGAAATATCATTCATATCTTCCTAACATACACCAAATCTCACTTTAATAAATTTCAATCACAATTGATTCCATCAATTGCATATATATCAAATATATTTCACCTATCTCCAAGTTCTACAGACTTCAAAAAAATCACGTTTGAACCACTAATATGTACGATATTATACTTTTCTTAAACTTCAAATACTTCAAATAATGATTTGCATCAATATATAATCTTATTTCATCATAATAACAATACTTGTATCTATAATTTTTCACTCCAATCATTATTTATCTTATAATCTTCAATCATTATTCATCAATCAAATATAAACCTCATTATTATGATACAACTTCCTATCAATAAGAGTCATTTCATAAAATCTTAATATCAACATAACTCTTATAATTCTCCATTTAACTCCTCAAAATCAATTAAGCTAACATGCTATTTTTTTTAATCACCACTATATATATCATTTATCAATCTAAAGAAACTTCAATCTTTCCTCCAAACCATATAACCAAGGAAGATAGAGTACCTAAATTACGATAATCAATGTTTTTTTTCTGTCTTCTGCAAACTCCAAATAATATCTTTACACCCATAAAAGTCAATAAATCTATAATATCATTCAATTTTCTTATTTGACCTATAAACACTCAATTTGATCCTTATATAAACTTAAACCATAATCACACAAACTTCAACTAAAAATAACTTCTATTAACAATATATGTATTACAAAATTTCAATTATCAACATATATATCATCTTATATCATATTTATCTCTTAATTTCCTACTCAAACTGTGCTTAAGATTAGAAAAATTTGTCCTCAAAATTCATATCTTAATTATTTCCTCAAACACTATTTAAGCTGTCATATTTAATCATCAAATCATATATATTCTCCCACTTTACTTCTCATTGATCACTAACATCGGTATCTCTCTAAACATCATTTATATAACTCTCAATAATTCTAAACCTCAACCCGATGAAGTTCACCAATAAAACAGTAATTTAAATTTCAGATCTCATTTATTCAACTTAAGATTCTATAATACACTAACTTCCTGTTATAATCTCTCAATCATTAATCAACTTCCAAACCCATTAAATGAAACCTCCATATTTTATCTTTCTCAATCCCATATCTATTATCTTCAATTGATCACTTTATCATTTCCTCAATTTCCTATATTCCTAAGAAGACCAACAGATGTCGTTCCGTATGCCACTAGTTTAGCATCTATCTCGAATTCAACTTTCTTCTCGTTCCTGAATATCATCCAAAGCAAGGTATCGTAAGGCAAGGATCTCGATAATTTTTGCTTTGTGAATCCCCAACATTATATTGCTACTGTATAACTTGAAAACTCTCTAATCATCACAAATAATTGCCCCCGAGCCACAAACATCTTCACTATTAACTATAGCTCTACTGATGTTACATATTTGAAAACCCACTATCGGTTTCTGCCAATTAGCCCAAACTAAGTCAGTCATTATAGGCCTATGACTTGCTTCTAAATGGTATGTTGTCCATTCATGAAGAAGAGTTTGTGTCTGTCTAGTACATTGGTCTGCACTAATATGTATCCCATTCCGAGAAAAATTATTTATTTGTTTCCATATTAAGTACATAACACACATCATGTTATTCAATTCTTCTGCCCTCTCCACCTGACAGAACCCTAGAAACCAACTCACAATATCGATAACATTATCCCCGCAGCAGGAATTAACCCGATTGCATGCCAACATCGTGTCGTAAAGGAGCATTTGGCGAACAAATGGCACCTAGTTTCATCTTCAACTTCACAGAAAATGTATTCACTTGCCATTAACGGATGTCTCTCGACTAGCCTAGTTTGGATCAGTAGACAGCCTGTACAAAATTTCCACAAAAACGATATCATCTTTGTTGAAACCTTTAAATTAAAAGTTTATAATATTCAACAACAGGTTCTCTATCATCGAATTATAGATCTTACGAGCTTCCTCGGTGCATAAATAGCCCAGAACCTTCATTGATCCCAAACACGAGTTCTTAGGATAAAAAGATTTGTGATGGTCATATCTTCTAAACCCTTAATATAATAAGAGTTAACCACGAAACCACTTAAATTTTGCACCCATGGATCTTTCCAAACTCTGGTCGTTCTCCCATATCCGATCCTGCAACGAACACCAAGCCAAAGTAAATAAATCGCACTCCACACACTCCTCCAAACAAATTTAGGGTTATTACATAATTTAGAGTCTATGAAAATTACAATGAGGAAATATTTAGCTTTGAATATATTACTAACCAATGTGTCATGAGAGTGTATTAATTTCCAAGATTGTTTACCTAATAGTGATAGGTTGAAAGAGTGTAAGTCCCAAAACCCCAATCCTCCTTGATCATTGCCATAACACAGCTTGGCCCAATCAAACCAGTGTAAACTTCTTTTACCATCCACCTTCGAACCCCACCAGAATGGATTCATCACCTTTTGTAGGTCCTCATAGATTGATCTCAGAAGAAGAAAATGCTCATACAAAATGTTGGGAGAGCTTGAGCAACCGATTTAATCAAAACATTTAAAGGAATCAAAAACCCCAAATACCAAGCCACTTAAGAAACCTATCAAGGAAGAAGATGAAAATGCTATGTTTCGATCTGCCAATCCGAGTTAAAAGGCCCAAATAACACCTTGTATCAAGTGGGGAAACCACTTTAAGGATAGAGCATAAAGCAAGCAAGTATCGATTTTAACATTTAAACTAAAGAAAACTCATGACTTATTCAAATTGATGGCTTACCCTAAAGTTAGCTCATATTTAGAGAGGTTGTCCACCATTACCTGATTCAGCATGAGAAGCCCCAAAAAATAGAAAGCTACCCATCTGCAAAAAAAGTGAGATATATAGGGGGCTCCACTACAAACTCTGCAACCCGCAACAAAACCATCAAGCTCAGCTTTCAAGATTAATTTAGATAGTACCTCATCACACAGGATGAAAAGATAAGGGGATAGATAGTGGCTCGTTGCCTTAGACCCACCCTGGATTGATAAATCTGACAAGTTTCCTATTAACCGACACCGAGGAGATACACAATATAATCCATTTGGTCCATTTTTCATGAAAATCCATATAGTGCATCAGAGCTTCCAAAAAAACCCCAATCAACTATATCATATGATCTATTAATATTAATCTTAAGGGCAACTTCCCCTCAATTACCCATATTCTTGTGTTTTATATAGTTAATGGATTCAAATGCAATCTGAACATTATCAAGAATAAACCGAACAAGGACAAAAGCAGGTTGACTCTCATGTACAACTTTACAGAAGAAGAACATTTTCAATATGTTTGTTCATACGTTTGATATGATCTTATCACTACTAGAAAATTCTTGATTGCTAACGGATTTTATGATTTTCGTCAATAAATATTGACGGAAATTCGTTAAAAGTGATTCCATCGATATGATTGACGAAAAATATTGACGGTTTAATTTTTTTTTTGTCAAAATGGTTGGCGGGAACTCTCCCGCCCATTTTTTGACATTTTTTTACGGAATTAAAACGCCAATATACAATGACGTTTTATTTGACGATTTTAGTAAATAATCCGTTGAATATATGCTAAAGAAAAATAAAAATATATTTTTTTGATAAATAAAATATATATATATATATATTAATTTAGTCAATAAATATATAAAATAGAAGAAACCTATTCCTCTCAACTCTCACCCTCTTCATCTCTCCGATTGCGCACAATGAGAAGTCTCTCTCATTTCTCTGCCAACGATTACATCGATTTCGATTTGGGTGTTTGAGTTTCAGTCTAAGCCAATAAGTGATAATCACACATGCAAGTCCACTTCCTCTGTGAACCTAATAAAATCGATAAGACCCTAGTTTCTTGGCTGGTTGAAAAAAACGCTAGACAGTCTTCTTCTCCAAATTTGTCTTCTCGAAGGTAACTCAACTTGTTATTTCACTTGCCAATTTGATTTTGGATGGGTGTTTTGGATTTAGGGTTGCGTGTGTTTTCTGTTATTCCTACACTACTGGGTATTGATATTCAAACTGTTTCTATCGGCTGTTTGTTTTGGATTTAGGCTACTCTCCGTTTTGGGAATTAGGGTTTTTTAAGATTTAGATCTCTTTGTGTGTGAGCATAATTCTATTAATGAAGTCCTACCATTCATACTAGTCATTGGACTTAAAGAATATGGAAGTTATACATGACGGCTGAAATTTAATTTCCCATTATTTTGTCTAATCTAATTTAGCCCATACTTCTCTATTACAGGGCTTTAAGATCTTGCTGATTTTCTACCTACATCTTTGGTTACCATTGTCAGCTTCCTTTCAACTAAAGTTACAAGAGGTATATGGAAACGAGCTTTTATGATAGGAATGATTGGCCTACCCCTACTGCAAAATTGATAATTTCACTACAAGAAATTTGGTATTTTATGACGCACACAAATTGTCATGAAAACATGATTTTTCATCACAATACGTAATAGGTGACAAAAATTTATTGTTACACCGAACGTCATAGTAGGAGCGTGGTATTATGTATATATGATGGATTTTCATTTCGTCATAAATCATTTATTTTTATATGACGAAAAAAATCATGTGTCATTATTCTGTTTTGTTTTAGTGACTCTTATTCTGTCACTATTATTATAAATATTTTGTCACATTAAACTTAATTTCGTCATGAATTGTGAACACTTAAATGACGGAATTCAAATTTTGTCAACTTAAAACATAGCTAAAGTGACAAATAAATATAAGTTTGAAATTTTAGAGAGTCTAAATGACATTATAGCTACCACTATTTTTGTCACTTAAGATTAAACTTTGTTATTAAACATGAATATTATATTGACGAAATTCATATTTTGTCCACAAATATATAGTTTAAGGTGACAAATATCCATATCAAACTAGAATTGCAGAATTTTAACGTCATTATAACTGTCAGAATATTGTCACGTTAAAATCTCATTTGTTGCTGAATAATATTAATATATGACAATTATATGGTCATTAAAGGTACATCTTAATTAATGATAAAGATCGTGATGTAATATTATCTTATAATAACAAAATGCTTAATTGTGATATATTAAATATATATTGTGACATTACAATCTGGCACTAAAACAAATAATTTTGTGACAACTTTGGTCGAATCGCCTTTTTCTATGAACGTTCTCCACTGTTAGCTTTGCGCTGTTTGGTAAGTTATTGTACTCGACTCTATACATGTGCTCGTTCTGAAAAATTACTTCAGCTCTAACACCGTGTCACTTGAGACCTTTTTGCTAAATACCTCTATGCTACTCCCTTTCTTGAATCTCACCATGAATATATGATTAGAGCAAAAATACATCAACCTGCTATTGCAAAAAATGATCGAAATTCTTAATATATATTTTATAAGAGAAACATAAGAATCAACATAGCTGACAATATTAAATTAAAATAAATATTAGACTTAGTGGCAGCCATGGATATTATAAGAGAAATCTAGACACTTATATCAACTACAAGTATGGATAGCTAGGATTTCCAATAACAAGAACCCAAACCTGACAGACATTTGCCCATAAACTAATAGGTAAAAAAATCATTTAGACTTGACTATATATACTTGATTGAAGTTAAAGAAGCTAGAATATTTGACACTTTGCCTTTAATTTTTAAACAATAAGTATTACATCTCTATTTTGGGCATTCTAATATGACACAATAACAAAATTAGGCAAGAACAATCTGCAGACAATTGAGCTCTTGATAAAACTATGCTTTCGAATTCATCAATAAGAGCAATAACTTGACTACTGATTATATCTACATAACTGCTGATAAAAAATCTAAGGCCTCTAATCAAGTAAAATTCAATTCCTATAGCTTCTTCACATCCAGTCCAAACCAATTAAGAATTTCAGTTTCATTTGCATCTTCAATTTTTAAAAAAAGCAGATATTAATGTAAAACTTTACTATAACATTTTGTATGTAAATATCAATTGAAATGGCCAAATTATACCTGAAGCTCAGAGAGTTTCTAGAGATACTCAGGAGGGTAGATATTAGGCAGAAATAAAGAAATTTCATATCAAAATAAACATAAATAAAAAAATAAAGAAATTCAAGGATACCTGTAATACATGTTCCTAACAGGAGAGGTCCCTATATCTTCGGTTGCCGTAGAAATACAATCTCTTGCCTCCACTTCTGGAGGTTGAGTTTTTACTTCATGCATCATCATACAATTATATCTATGCTTTTCCTTGCTCGTAATTCATGCAATTGAAACTTACATCATTGAATTACTTTCAAAAATGAATTCGTAGGACCACAAGGACAAGAATCAAAATGACCCATAACTGAAGGACTATAATCAAACCCTGGCAACCAAAACAAATCACTGGAAAAAGAAGCAAACAAGAACACAAGCAAAAACAGTAAGCAAAATCAAAACAGAATCAAAGCAAAAAACAATAAGTAGAATGGAATAAAAAGGATCTAAATCACTGAAAAGAAAACTTACCTGGAAACCTCTAATCAATAACCGAATGAACAGAGAGGGGCATCCTAGCAAAAACAACAAGCAAAAAGAGCATAATTTATTAGCACCACAAACCAAAACAAATCCTAAAAGTTACAGGTTTAACCAAACTATACATAGAAAAAGAAAAGCAAAAATTACTAAACTACTCATAATTTCTAAATAATCCAAAAAAATTAAAACGCTGAGATTTAGAATTCGATCTTACTAGTGCCAAATGGTATATGAATAGACTGGAAGAGAGAATTTGAAGCCACATACAAACGGAACCCTTTTCTAGGTCAATAATAGCGGTCAGATAAGAGAAGGTGTGTGAAAATGGTAGGAGATAAGAGGGTGATGGATGAGATAATTAAACCCTAACTCTCATTCATGTGAAGAGAGAAAAGAGGATTGAGAGAAAGAGAAAGAAACTGGGGATGGAGAGAGAGGGTGGGAGGAGTGGTCGCTGATCCAGAAGAGAAATAGGAAGGGGTGAGGACGAGAGAGAGAAAGAGAGGGAAAGTAGAGATATAAGAAAATCAAAATAAAAAAGGTGGAGAATAGAAATATTTCCCGCCTAAGGATTCCCACCTCATAAAAAATTGTACTAGTATATTCTTATTAATAGGGCTTTTCATTTTGAAGAACCAATGAGGAGATTTGGGTCGATTAAAGATTTGATATTTTTTTATTCAATAATAGAATTAGAAATTAAATATTTATAAAATTAACCAAGTATTTAAATATTTTTATCCAACTAATACAAAACATTAAATTTTTTTCACGTCTAATCATATATTTATGATTTGTTACTAATTAATAATAAAATGGCACACATTTAAAGTGTATATGATAAGATTCATGATCGAGAAGACAGTTGATGAATTATTTCTCAAATTGACCTGATTTGTCAATTTTAAGAGTAGAATTGCTCTTGATTGCAAACATTAGGGGTAAAAATTGCACCATTTTAAACGTTAGGAGTAAAATTGCTCCTGATTATAAATGTTAGGATATTTTTACACCTCATTCCTATTATTTATATTTTTATTAATTTAACTCATAATAATTTAATCAAGGATAAAAATTAATAATATAATTAATCATTATTATTAGTTAGAAAAAAATTCGACTTATAATTAATGCAAAATTTAATAAAAAATTTATTTCACATAACAAAACATTTAATTACTACATAAATAAAATAGATTAAATATCTTAATCAATTATTAAAATTCAAATCTCCTTATTTAATTGAAAGTATTTAAACACAACCTGATTACAAATTATTTTTTTGAAAAGACCTGATTACAATTTTTTTTTTAAAACTTTATACATACTAGATAAATATTAATGTCAACCTTATTTTATTTTATGTTTTTTTTATTGAATATTTTATGTACTTTCTATTTTTTATTTTATAATGATCAATTTTTAATCCACATACTATTTATTTATATTTATTTGTCATGTTAATAAATTAATATATATTTATTGTTATAATAACTTTAAAAAGTAAAATGCCTACATACAAATTTTCAAGGGTCAATAGATGATGCCTTCTATGCTTACTTTGTTTTTTACAAAGTAAGCTTTACTTTGTTTTTTCTACCATTGGATGAGCTTACTTTGTCAAAGTTCATCACCATCCAATGATGGAAAAAACAAAATAAGACTTACTTTGTTGAAAACAAAGTAAGCATAGCCTAACCTGTCAATAGATAGATTAAAATTATGATATGATGATAACAAATTATGATAAAAATTTATGATGTTATATTGCAAGACGATATAAAGAGCTCATAAATTAAAATTAAATTGTAATATTTATCTTTGATGACGATATAAAAAGATCATAAACTAATATTAAATTATGACAATTTATTTTTTTGTCACACAAACATTCAAATAAGTAACAATATATCAGTATTGTCACAATAAAATAACAAAACATGACAATATATATTTTGTCACATTTTTCAAATTATGTTATCACGTATTACAATCGTCATTAAATGATTACCTGTAACTATGAAGCATTAATTGTCATTTATTACAAATATTTCGTCACTAAAATTATTATTTTATTCCAATTTGGTATTACTAAAAAATTCCCAAAAATATTATGGCGACGATCATTCATATATCGTCATAATAATATCACAATGCATGACGATATTTAAATATATCACAAAAATTAATAATAAATGACAAAATATAATTTGTTATCGTTTGTTCGAACTAAATTATCACAAATAAAAAGTGTCATAAAAAAGAATTCTTACAATGACGACAGATTCGTCACCAATTATTTTTATTTCGTCATGAAAATATTTTCCCTCCATATTTATTCTACTAAGTTTTACCTCTAAAACTATATGTTACGATATTCTGCTTATCATCATAAAATATATCTGATAGTGACGAAATGATAGAACAATGGAGACGTTCGTAAAAATTGTCGTGAGAAAATTAAAAACAATGACAAAAGGTAAAATTTGTCATGTTTAACTCGTTATTAGTGACGAAATTATGTTTGTAGAAAACACAATCGTCATAACATGTCATATTTCTTGTAGTGTTTGTTGGTTGATATGATTCTTTTTTTACATATCAAAATTGCATATCTGGACTTAGTCATGGTAATTTTTTAAGTTCAACATTTTAATTGAGTCTAGTCAAAAGAGTTTAGCATTTTAGTAGTTATGATCTATAAGGTTTTACACATGCAAATTTTTTTATATGTGATAAAATGGAGAATCTTATATTTCAATGAACATTCGATTACGGATATTACTTTTGGTGTTGGACTTTCTCATTGAAGATTGGTGGGATTTACTTACATACAAGGGCATGTTTTGATATTATATTGCCCAAAAAGTAAGATCAATCAGAAGAGAGTGTTTGGAAACCTCATCTTGTGTGGGAATTTAATTGAATTTAATCATATTTATTCATATGTTTGGGAGAAAAAAAGAAAGAAATGAATTCTCTGAATTGTGTGAGATTTCACTTGATAGTGGTCATGTAGGGCATATTAGATTGGCAATTCCTTTATATTAAAAATGTTGTCAGATATAGTAAATGAATTAATGCTAATCAACTCCTTTTGAATTATTCATAGCCATATGTGTAATATCTACCTTCCTTACATAGTGGCAAGTAATTGTTTTATTTTCAAGAAAATTTTGCTGAAGGTTGTCCTTTAGAAGAAAATCATCATGTATATTTGTAGCTTAAAAGCAAGCATTTTAAACTTGTAAAGGTAATTTTACTTTATTTAGGTTATCTACATCAAATAAAGTAATTGATCTTAGTATGAATATATAGTGTAATATATCTTTCAAAGCATCATTCTAGAGTTCTTTAAGTAATCAAATTTTCACATTTTTTCAAGAAAAAAGTTGTTTCTGATTTGAAATTTATGCATTTGTAATGAATTGATGACTCTAAATTAGAAATTTATCTTAGTTGAGTCTTTGCTAAAGAACTCATAGTCTAATTTATTGTAGATTTTAGACTATCTCTTGTTTCCTTATACTGCTTTAGGGTTGTAAGCGACACAATCAAACAACCTGTTGGAGATTACTTTTCACTGAGAGGTATGGACTGTTGAACCAATGATTGATTTTTATTTCTGTTAAGTGCTTATCATTTTTTCATAGTTGGTTAGCGTTTTGCTTACTAGTTATTATCACTTCCTTTCTTCTAAGCACATAAATTATAGGCGATGAGCTCTTTTAATTTTTCCAATAATGTTTTTGAAATTTGGTTTTGTTTATTTCAGTACATGTGATTTTATTCCTCCTGATTTTCTTTGTTTTTGAGTTTTTTTTTCTTTTCCTGATGAATATTGAGGACATATTAGTTAACTGCACATGACAAATTAAATGTATATATATATAGACACACACACGTATGTATATAAGCTAATTGGTATGAGTGTTCAAAAACCGAACCGGATCGAAATAATCGACCGAATCGATGAATTTCGGTTTTTCAGTTCAATTTTTCGGTCTATTAGTTGTAAACTTGTTCATTTTGTTTGAATGCTTATGATAAGAATTTTTAGTCATAGTTGTGGTTGCATTTTGTTAATTTTTATTATTTATGTTATTAATATATTTACTATGTTTGTATCAGATTAACTATGTCATGAGGTAAAAGGCCAGTTCCATCACCAATTCTTCGTGGTAGGAAGAAGTTTCAAATTCCTAAATGGCTGATTAGTGACCTAAGTCAACCACAAACTCATACTACCACAATAAGTGGAGTAGGAGATGTCACCATGGAGGATGGTTTAAGTGCTTTAGGTTCACCTTTGTCGCAGACTTCAGCTTAGGGGTGCAAAAGCCAGGGTGGTTCGCAAACTGTTCGAGCTCGGCTCGATCAAAGCTCGACCCGATAGAGCTCAGTTCGAGTTCGGGATCGATTCGAGACATTCATGAGTCAAGCCGAGCTTCCTTATGTTCGACTCGAAAGTTCGTAAGCAGGCTCGATTGATTTTTTAATTACTATATATATATATATATATATATATATAGGTAAATTCTATGGTTACTATGTTGGAAAAAAAAGTAATTATACTTTGTTTTAGTATCCAATAGTAATTGGACATGTGTTAATAAAAATAAGATTAATTAAAATTAATAAAAAAGGTAACCTGCTATAGCAGGTAATATTTAATTATGGAAATTTTAAAGATTATTAATTACAAGATAAATAATATATGAGTCCCTATATTTTAATCTAATCAATATTTAGTCATTATATGTTAATAATACATTATTCAGTCTTTAATTTTAGCTCAATTCAACAATTTAGTCCCTTGTAGAGGGATTAATCTGTTCAATAATTTAAAAAATTTAACTCACAAAACTGTTGATCAAAATAAAAAATAAAAAGTAAACAATATATTATTAAAATACAAAAACTAAACAATATGTTAGATATTTAATATAGGGACTGATAAAATAAAAAATTTACGTAAAACTCTATTTTCACAAGTTTTGTGAATTTGTTTCTCCTAAAATAAAAAGGTTACGTAAATTTAGTCAAACTATACGTAAATTATATCTAAAAATAAAATATTTACATAAAGTTTAATATGTAAAACTCTAATTTTCACAAGTTTTGTGGATTTTTCTCCTAAAATAACAAGGTTACGTAAATTTAGTCAAACCTTACGTAAATTATGTCTAAAAATAAAAGATTTACGTAAAATTCATAGGTTTTACATAAAACTCCATTTTCAAAAGGTTTTTGAATTTTTTTCTCCTAAAATAAAAATGTTACGTAAATTTAGTCAAACTATACGTAAATTATATCTAAAAATAAAATATTTACGTAAAGTTCAAAAGTTTTACGTAAAACTCTAATTTTCACAAGGTTTGTGGATTTTTCTCCTAAAATAACAAGGTTACATAAATTTAGTCAAACCTTACGTAAATTATGTCTAAAAATAAAAGATTTACGTAAAATTCATAAGTTTTACGTAAAACTTTATTTTCACAAGGTTTGTGGATTTTTTTCATCTAAAATAAAAATTTACGTAAATTTAGTCAAACTATATGTAAATTACATCTAAAAATAAAATATTTACGTAAAGTTCAAAAGTTTTACGTAAAACTCTAATTTTCACAAGGTTTATGGATTTTTTCTCCTAAAATGATACTGTTACGTAAATTTAGTCAAACCTTACATAAATTATGTCTAAAAATAAAAGATTTACGTAAAATTCATAGGTTCTACGTAAAACTCTATTTTCAAAAAGTTTGTGAATTTTTTTTCTCCTAAAATAAAAAGGTTACCTAAATTTAGTCAAACTATATTTAAATTATATCTAAAAATAAAATATTTACGTAAAGTTCAAAGGTTTTACGTAAAACTCTAATTTTCAAAAGGTTTGTGGATTTTTCTCCTAAAATAATAAGGTTACGTAAATTTAGTCAAACCTTACGTAAATTATGTCTAAAAATAAAAGATTTACGTAAAATTCATAGGTTTTACGTAAAACTCTATTTTCAAAAGGTTTGTGAATTTTTTTCTCCTAAAATAAAAAGGTTAAGTAAATTTAGTCAAACTATACGTAAATTATATCTAAATATAAAATATTTACGTAAAGTTCAAAGGTTTTACGTAAAACTCTAATTTTCACAAGGTTTGTGGATTTTTCTCCTAAAATAATAAGGTTACGTAAATTTAGTCAAACCTTACGTAAATTATGTCTAAAAATAAAAGATTTACGTAAAATTCATAGGTTTTACGTAAAACTCTATTTTCAAAAGGTTTGTGAATTTTTTTCTCCTAAAATAAAAAGGTTACGTAAATTTAGTCAAACTATACGTAAATTATATCTAAAAAGAAAATATTTACGTAAAGTTCAAAGGTTTTATGTAAAACTCTAATTTTCACATGGTTTGTAGATTTTTTCTCCTAAAATGACACGATTACTTAAATTTAGTCAAACCTTACCTAAATTATGTCTAAAAATAAATACGTAAAATTCATAGGTTTTACGTAAAACTCTGTTTTCAAAAGGTTTATTAAATTTTTTTTCCCAAAATAAAAAGGTTACATAAATTTAGTCAAACTATACGTAAATTATATCTAAAAATAAAATATTTACATAAAGTTAAAGGTTTTACGTAAAACTCTAATTTTCACAAGGTTTGTGGATTTTTCTCCTAAAATAATAAGGTTATGTAAATTTAGTCAAACCTTACGTAAATTATGTCTAAAAATAAAAGATTTACGTAAAATTCATAGGTTTTACGTAAAACTCTATTTTCAAAAGGTTTGTAAATTTTTTTCTCCTAAAATAAAAAGATTACGTAAATTTAGTCAAACTATACGTAAATTATATCTAAAAATAAAATATTTACATAAAGTTCAAAGGTTTTACGTAAAACTCTAATTTTCAAAAGGTTTGTGGTTTTTTCTCTTAAAATAATAAGGTTACGTAAATTTAGTCAAACCTTACGTAAATTATGTCTAAAAATAAAAGATTTACGTAAAATCGTAGGTTTTACGTAAAACTCTATTTTCAAAAGGTTTGTGAATTTTTTTCTCCTAAAATAAAAAGGTTAAGTAAATTTAGTCAAACTATACGTAAATTATATCTAAAAATAAAATATTTACGTAAAGTTCAAAGGTTTTACGTAATACTCTAATTTTCAAAAGGTTTGTGGATTTTTCTCCTAAAATAATAAGGTTACGTAAATTTAGTCAAACCTTACGTAAATTATGTCTAAAAATAAAAGATTTACGTAAAATTCATAGGTTTTACGTAAAACTCTATTTTCAAAAGGTTTGTGAATTTTTTTCTCCTAAAATAAAAAGGTTAAGTAAATTTAGTCAAACTATACGTAAATTATATCTAAATATAAAATATTTACGTAAAGTTCAAAGGTTTTACGTAAAACTCTAATTTTCACAAGGTTTGTGGATTTTTCTCCTAAAATAATAAGGTTACGTAAATTTAGTCAAACCTTACGTAAATTATGTCTAAAAATAAAAGATTTACGTAAAATTCATAGGTTTTACGTAAAACTCTATTTTCAAAAGGTTTGTGAATTTTTTTCTCCTAAAATAAAAAGGTTACGTAAATTTAGTCAAACTATACGTAAATTATATCTAAAAAGAAAATATTTACGTAAAGTTCAAAGGTTTTATGTAAAACTCTAATTTTCACATGGTTTGTAGATTTTTTCTCCTAAAATGACACGATTACTTAAATTTAGTCAAACCTTACCTTAATTAGGTCTAAAAATAAATACGTAAAATTCATAGGTTTTACGTAAAACTCTGTTTTCAAAAGGTTTATTAAATTTTTTTTCCCAAAATAAAAAGGTTACATAAATTTAGTCAAACTATACGTAAATTATATCTAAAAATAAAATATTTACGTAAAGTTAAAGGTTTTACGTAAAACTCTAATTTTCACAAGGTTTGTGGATTTTTCTCCTAAAATAATAAGGTTATGTAAATTTAGTCAAACCTTACGTAAATTATGTCTAAAAATAAAAGATTTACGTAAAATTCATAGGTTTTACGTAAAACTCTATTTTCAAAAGGTTTGTGAATTTTTTTCTCCTAAAATAAAAAGATTACGTAAATTTAGTCAAACTATACGTAAATTATATCTAAAAATAAAATATTTACGTAAAGTTCAAAGGTTTTACGTAAAACTCTAATTTTCAAAAGGTTTGTGGTTTTTTCTCTTAAAATAATAAGGTTACGTAAATTTAGTCAAACCTTACGTAAATTATGTCTAAAAATAAAAGATTTACGTAAAATCGTAGGTTTTACGTAAAACTCTATTTTCAAAAGGTTTGTGAATTTTTTTCTCCTAAAATAAAAAGGTTAAGTAAATTTAGTCAAACTATACGTAAATTATATCTAAAAATAAAATATTTACGTAAAGTTCAAAGGTTTTACGTAATACTCTAATTTTCTAAAGGTTTGTGGATATTTCTCCTAAAATAATAAGGTTACGTAAATTTAGTCAAACCTTACGTAAATTATGTCTAAAAATAAAAGATTTACGTAAAATTCATAGGTTTTACGTAAAACTCTATTTTCAAAAGGTTTGTGAATTTTTTTCTCCTAAAATAAAAAGGTTACGTAAATTTAGTCAAACTATACGTAAATTATATCTAAAAATAAAATATTTACGTAAAGTTCAAAGGTTTTACGTAAAACTCTAATTTTCACAAGGTTTGTGGATTTTTCTCCTAAAATAATAAGGTTACGTAAATTTAGTCAAACCTTACGTAAATTATGTCTAAAAATAAAAGATTTACGTAAAATTCATAGGTTTTACGTAAAACTCTATTTTCAAAAGGTTTGTGAATTTTTTTCTCCTAAAATAAAAAGGTTACGTAAATTTAGTCAAACTATACGTAAATTATATCTAAAAAGAAAATATTTACGTAAAGTTCAAAGGTTTTACGTAAAACTCTAATTTTCACAAAGGTTTGTAGATTTTTTCTCCTAAAATGACACGGTTATATAAATTTAGTCAAACCTTACGTAAATTATGTCTAAAAATAAATACGTAAAATTCATAGGTTTTACGTAAAACTCTATTTTCAAAAGGTTTGTTAATTTTTTTCTCCTAAAATAAAAAGATTACGTAAATTTAGTCAAACTATACGTAAATTATATCTAAAAATAAAATATTTACGTAAAGTTCAAAGGTTTTACGTAAAACTCTAATTTTCAAAAGGTTTGTGGTTTTTTCTCTTAAAATAATAAGGTTACGTAAATTTAGTCAAACCTTACGTAAATTATGTCTAAAAATAAAAGATTTACGTAAAATCGTAGGTTTTACGTAAAACTCTATTTTCAAAAGGTTTGTGAATTTTTTTCTCCTAAAATAAAAAGGTTAAGTAAATTTAGTCAAACTATACGTAAATTATATCTAAAAATAAAATATTTACGTAAAGTTCAAAGGTTTTACGTAATACTCTAATTTTCACAAGGTTTGTGGATATTTCTCCTAAAATAATAAGGTTACGTAAATTTAGTCAAACCTTACGTAAATTATGTCTAAAAATAAAATATTTACGTAAAATTCATAGGTTTTACGTAAAACTCTATTTTCAAAAGGTTTGTGAATTTTTTTCTCCTAAAATAAAAAGGTTACGTAAATTTATTCAAACTATACGTAAATTATATCTAAAAATAAAATATTTACGTAAAGTTCAAAGGTTTTACGTAAAACTCTAATTTTCACAAGGTTTGTGGATTTTTCTCCTAAAATAATAAGGTTACGTAAATTTAGTCAAACTATACGTAAATTATATCTAAAAATAAAATATTTACGTAAAGTTCAAAGGTTTTACGTAAAACTCTAATTTTCAAAAGGTTTGTGGTTTTTTCTCTTAAAATAATAAGGTTACGTAAATTTAGTCAAACCTTACGTAAATTATGTCTAAAAATAAAAGATTTACGTAAAATCGTAGGTTTTACGTAAAACTCTATTTTCAAAAGGTTTGTGAATTTTTTTCTCCTAAAATAAAAAGCTTAAGTAAATTTAGTCAAACTATACGTAAATTATATCTAAAAATAAAATATTTACGTAAAGTTCAAAAGTTTTACGTAATACTCTAATTTTCACAAGGTTTGTGGATATTTCTCCTAAAATAATAAGGTTACGTAAATTTAGTCAAACCTTACGTAAATTATGTCTAAAAATAAAATATTTACGTAAAATTCATAGGTTTTACGTAAAACTCTATTTTCAAAAGGTTTGTGAATTTTTTTCTCCTAAAATAAAAAGGTTACGTAAATTTATTCAAACTATACGTAAATTATATCTAAAAATAAAATATTTACGTAAAGTTCAAAGGTTTTACGTAAAACTCTAATTTTCACAAGGTTTGTGGATTTTTCTCCTAAAATAATAAGGTTACGTAAATTTAGTCAAACCTTACGTAAATTATGTCTAAAAATAAAAGATTTACGTAAAATTCATAGGTTTTACGTAAAACTCTATTTTCAAAAGGTTTGTGAATTTTTTTCTCCTAAAATAAAAAGGTTACGTAAATTTAGTCAAACTATACGTAAATTATATCTAAAAAGAAAATATTTACGTAAAGTTCAAAGGTTTTACGTAAAACTCTAATTTTCACAAAGGGTTGTAGATTTTTTCTCCTAAAATGACACGGTTATATAAATTTAGTCAAACCTTACGTAAATTATGTCTAAAAATAAATACGTAAAATTCATAGGTTTTACGTAAAACTCTATTTTCAAAAGGTTTGTTAATTTTTTTCTCCTAAAATAAAAAGGTTACATAAATTTAGTCAAACTATACGTAAATTATATCTAAAAATAAAATATTTACGTAAAATTCAAAGGTTTTACGTAAAACTCTAATATTATGTCTAAAAATAAATACGTAAAATTCATAGGTTTTACGTAAAACTCTATTTTCAAAAGGTTTGTGAATTTTTTTCTCCTAAAATGAAAAGGTTACGTAAAATTTTCACAAGGTTTGTGGATTTTTTCTCCTAAAATGACACGGTTACGTAAATTTAGTCAAACCTTACGTAAATTATGTATAAAAATAAATACGTAAAATTCATAGGTTTTATGTAAAACTTTGTTTTCAAAAGGTTTGTGAACTTTTTCTCCTAAAATAAAAAGGTTACATAAATTTAGTCAAACTATACGTAAATTATATCTAAAAATAAAATATTTATGTAAAGTTCAAAGGTTTTACATAAAACTCTAATTTTCATAAGTTCAAAGGTTTTACGTAAAACTTTAGTTTTCACAAGGTTTGTGGATTTTTCTCCTAAAATAACAAGATTACGTAAATTTTGTCCAAATTTACATAAATTATGTCTGAAAATAAAATATTTAGGTAACATTTAGGTAACGTTAAAAGGTTTTACTTATGGCAACATCTGTGAATTAAAACCGTTGCCA
Source organism: Euphorbia lathyris (assembly GCF_963576675.1). Taxonomy (NCBI): domain Eukaryota; kingdom Viridiplantae; phylum Streptophyta; class Magnoliopsida; order Malpighiales; family Euphorbiaceae; genus Euphorbia; species Euphorbia lathyris. Next base: position 86,087,870 of record NC_088913.1, read on the forward strand.
ATGTCATCGGCTTTATTGGCAACGATTTAGAAAAAAACTGCTGCCAAATGTCAATGCTCTCCGGAACTATAGTATTATTATTGTTATTGTTATTATTATTATTATTGGATTGAAGGAAGCTACATTATAATCATTAGCATAAAAAACAAAAAGAACAAAAATAAATAATATTTTATAAGCAAAAAATCTTCTGCAAACGATCACCATCACCATATGAAAAGTGTGCATGACATCCAAATAATGATAATGGAATTAATAAAAAAAAAGTTGCAAATAATACAAATTCAGCATCTCAGCATTTACAAAACAATAGCTGAACTAACTTACCAAGCAATGGCATCTATCTAATAGGTCTCATAGCTTGATTTCACAGCAAAAGAACCCAGTCGACAGCTACTTCATATCATGTTGAAAACTTTCATAACATTCCAGTAGACCAAACCACTACATTCCCAAGGACTAACAAGGATATGTCTAGTGCTTAGAGCAAAAGCTAAAGCAGAACCTTGTAAATCACATAAGTGCTGAAACAGCAGCACATTGATTAGAGTAAAAGCTAAAGCAGAATATGCAAATCGCAAGTATATTAGGCGGGACCGGAGAACATAACATCAGTATGCTGTAAAGGTAGAACTGTAAGCAGAAAAGAGAAGAACTGCAAGCAATGAGATGGACAAATTTATGGAGTTTCCATCTGATGTGCCATCTGTTTCTGTTGATGGTACAGTTTTAGATCCAGTACCTACACCGGCAATAAAAAAACGAGTTAGATCAGGAGAAAAGCATAAAGTTTCAGTGCAGACCTATGAATTGATGCACATGATTAGAAAGCTGTTTTATGTACCTGAAGTACTTGAAGTTGGATCTTCTGGTGTTCCTGCCTGAGATGCAGCTGGAGAAGCAGCTGTCCACATTCAGGTAATACAAAGTCAATATTTTCATATTGTTATTGTTTCAACATTTTAGATAAAGTAATCACCTTTAGATTATTGGCATTCGAATTTGGTTTTATATGAGGCTACGTGAAAAGAAATATGTCTTACCATTGCAGCTGCTGAGTGGTGGAGTTTGAACATTGCAAGCACCAGGGAGGGAAAGAGCCCGAGTCTGGTTGATGTTTAGCCCAAGTGATGAAGAACCACCACGTTTAGAACCCGACACAAGCACTGTGGCGATGATCGAACAACACTAGCGAGTTGTATTGCAACACTGTGAACAAGGCTTTTATAGGAATTAAATTAAGGGGTGATGAGGGAGAGAGAAACTTGTGTGGGTGACCAACCCTTCCTATTTATTAACGGTCCTAGTAAACAAATAAGATCTAAAGGTGTTCAACCCTGGAGATTTGGAAAGTTGGTAACTTGTTTTTATGGGTGACCAACTTCTTGCATTTGTATATTTCTCAAATGAATCTCAAACCTGATTTGCAGATGCTAATGCACCTCTAAGCTCCTTTGGAGTAATTTCAGCAATATATACAGGTACCTAGTACAAATAGAATTACAGATTTTGGATCATCTGGAAATATGTTAACTTCTTTCATTGCACATAATGCTCCAGTTTCACTGTTGAAAATGAAAGACTTCCGTAAGCATTATTATAAAGAGACTAGATAGAAAAGAAATACAGAGGGAATACCTATTGCTGACAACATAATCACTGCCAAATGTACCACGTCCAATAAGCTTCCCTTTCTACCAGTGACTTTTCAAGTATATAGCATCTGGTTTTGCAATAACTTGAGAAATGGGGAGTTGATTGTGAAGGTGAAGGTGAAGTTTTATCTCTAGATGCTCCACTATCTTCCTCGTGTCTCTGTCAATTCATGCATTGTAACATCAAAGAAAATAGAAAAAAAATCCAATGTAAAGCCTGTTAAAGGTTATAATTGCACATATTAGTTGGAGGATTCTTACAAGGAACTAATAAATGATTATGCAATGCCTATTTTGCCTTCATACCATTTATATGGTAAATAGACATATCATTCGTAACTCGAATATGGTCTCTTAAATAAAAAAAATTTAAAATCCTAAAATTGCAGAACTTAAAATAATATTGTCTAGCATATTTCCCATGAAACTGCAACCAAGCTCATAAAAAGGAACCAGAACTGGGATTCTATTTAATGTCAAGAAGAGCAAAGATATAGGTGAATGAGTAAAAACAAACAAAACAAAGGCTCAACGTGTAAAATCAAAGACAGATCTACAACACTTAAAGTGAGTCGTTGAAGAATAAATCTAGGACTAAAAAACTCAAAATCAAAATCTAAAAACAGGTTACCCAAGTTTAAGACACCATAAACATTCCAGCAATGAACTAAACAAAAAAGAAGCACAAATCTAATAAATAGAAAAGAAAAGAAAAGGCAAATCAATTTATATATATAGAATTCTAACTTATCTAGAATTCTACTTATCTAACAGTTAATCAATTTATATTATGTCTATTTAGAGTAAAAGCTAAAACAGCACCACATGCATCACTTAAAACATTAATGGAAAATCAATTTGTATATCTTAAGTAAACTAACCAACTACAGGAAGTTAATCACCAAAAATTCAATATTAAATCTGAAAGAATCATATGAATTTTCCTATACCAAGATTTCCAATCCTTCAACCAATTGCCCTGAAAAAGAAATTATGTTGAACAATCATATGAATTCATTTTCTTTTACCCACACAAAATGTCAATTTTTTTTAACAATCATAAGCTATTCAGAACAATAACAAGATCAATTACCAACTGCAGCCATTTGCAGGCTCTGAATTTAGCAAAAATGCAAAATATACCTTTTGAAATGCATCATTAAAACGAAGTGCCTATCGTGATCAGTCGTGCAACCCAAGATCCGGTGCTTCCTCTCAGAACTCCTTCAAAATGGCCAACTTCTTCCATTTTCCGACCATCACACCAGGCTTCTTATAGTCAAGTCAATTAGAGGCTCCCAGAGCTTCTAGGAGAAGAGTATTAATTCGTAGTTGGAGGGCAGAGCTTACCTGAAAGAGGGCTTAGCTTCAATTCAATTTGCGCTACACGACCATATGATGCGGAAGAAAAACTTACAGGATACTCGATTTGATGAGGGTATTGGGAAGAAATCGCCAAATTCAAATACGGGGACAAGTCTGCTGAAAAACACGGAAGAAATACTTGAAGGCTGCAACTCCATTTGGATGAGAGGATTGGGAAGAATGCCAAATTCAAAATTGGCAAACAAAATAAAAATGAAGGGGGATACGAAGAAAGATGGAAGACGAAGAAAGAGAATTTAGTCGAGAGACGCATGAATCCTTTAGAGCAGAGTTGTGTAGAAGGGGAAGGGAATGAGAGACAGGTAGAAAAGGTAACAAGTTAAAATGTGTGAATTAACGCTGAAACGAATTGAATGGATAGGATTAACATTAATTATAAAGAAGGGTAGATTAAGCAAAGTAAACATTACTTTGTTTTTCAACAAAGTAACTGTAGCCTGCACCTATATATATATTAGTATTTAATTTACAATGTAATAAATAATGATAAAAAAATAATTGTGATTACTTAATAATGATAAAAAAATAATAATTGTGGTTATTTATAATATATGATACTCAAAGGTAGAGTAATAAGTATTTTGTTTTTTAACACAAAAATAAAAAGTTAAGGGTAGAAATAATAATTGCTTTATAGTAATTAAAATAATAGAAAAAAGAATGAAAAAATGGATCACGTAAAGAAGTCTTTTTTACAAGCCTATCTCTTTTCTTGTTAATAATAGTTTAATATGGGATAATGGATAAAAAGTAAATAGAGTAAACATAGTGGAGGCCATGCATCCCACATCGGAAATCTGAAGCGGAAAGTGGGAGAAAATAGAGTATAAATAAGCAAGTAATTGGGCATTACAATTACTCAAACCCATGTTGCTTACAGTGTGCTCACCTATGGAGTATTTAAATTTTATAGGTTGGTTTTACAAACCAGTTTATTTGGGCGAGATGTCTGATTGGTTTCCGGTTCAACCGATTGAACTGGCCGGTTTTGTCTGAATTTTATAACATTGTCTAATGTTATATTTATTCTTTAGAGTTTAAATTTGTTATTTTTTAATTAAAAAGTTGATTTTAAATAATAAAAATTTAATCAAGTATAATGAAGCATATTTGAATCTGTTTTTCTAAATAAAAAAAGTTAAAACGAGCCGCTCGATGAGCTTTGAGCTCGAGCCGAGCCTATATCGAGTTCGAGTCGAACATTAAAATTTCAGGCTCGGCGAGCTTCGAGCTCGAGCCGAGCCCGAACTCAACAGTTCTCGAGCCGAGCCTGCCTCTGTTCAGTCTCGGTTCGGCTCGAATGCACCCCTACTTCAGCTCATGCAATAGATCCAACTCCATCGCAAACTATAACGAATGCAAAAAATTCACCTACATTGCACACTGCAGTGAGTGCATAGATCCATCAGCACGGACAACACCTCCACCACTGCAGGCAGCACCTCCACCTTTATTACAAACTATAGTGGGTGCAACAGATCCACCAGTACCTCCACTAGTGCAAACAACACCTCCACTAGTGCATGATGCACCTCCACAAATGCGGACAACACCTCAACCTGCATCAGCCCCACAAGTGCATCCAACAAGTTCACCCACATCATCTTCCGTGCAACAAATTCTCCAATATATTTTGGTGCCGAGGAATCCTTAACTATACGGGTTGAAGGGGAAAATGTAAGTTAATCTCCATACTATTTTTGTTATTTTTATCTTTCAATTATTAACTATGACCTATGAGCTTAAAGCAATTTGAATGAGTTTACTTCATTCTTTAATTAACAATTGTGACTATTATTCTATCATTATATGACTGTTGTTTTTCAATTAGGGAATGTTATTCATAACGGATTGGGGTTTTTCAATTTCTAATTGTAATTAATGTTTTGATTGTCATCATGTTTTTACTAACATGACCATGGGTATACGTTTGTCATGATTAAGATTAGCTTATGGTTTTTTGTTGAATTGCTAACAGAAGCTGCTCACTGATGATATTGATCAGATGTTTAATGATTCTTTTTATTTCTTGATTTATAATATCAATCTAAGTTTCTTCTTTCCTTTCAAAACAATATATGTCCTTAAAGTTATGTATCGAGGAAACTGTCTGAAATTTTCAAGTTGCTCACTGATGAGACTAGATACGAATTTAAAGGTGTAATAAAAGAAACACAAGACTTTTATTTGAGGGAATTTCAGGTAACATTTCAGATTATGCTTTAGTTCTAGCTTGGTTAAATTAATGTTGAATCTATAGATTATGTGTTTAATTTATAGAACTGTGTATTTGTAGAAAAGATGCTAGTGGGATGAAGCAATAGATCAGTTAGTGAAGTTGGCTTACCCACACATAGTGAGGAAGGCGTATAGTCGATTTTTACACGGAGTGCGAAAAAACGTAAAGCTAATATTTTTGCATTAGTTAATAATTAATATTAAAATTGTGTTCCTTTAACAGAGTAATTGTAATTTTATGAAGCACGCAAACAATTCATAACTGAGGAGGTTTATAACGCTTGGGCTACATATTGGGACTCACCTGAGGGAAAGAAGAAATCATGGCTTGGTAAACTTTATCGTCGTGGTGGAGTAGAAGATGGAGCTATGTAATGTCATACCGATAGAGCCTTATCAATGCTCCAGATTCGTGACCAGTTGGTAAGTAGTTAACGCTAATAATCTTGAGATATTGGCATTTGCTAGAAATTGATTATTTGCCTGTTGTATGATAATTGTATGTGGCAGTCCCGTGCATTAAGGCGACCTGTTAATCCATATACTTTATTTGTATTTACTCATACGTGGAATCATGATAGTGTCATATTTGTTGATAAGTGATCTCATAGAATAAATGTAAGTTCTTGCATTTCTTCATTGTACATATGGTTATGCTATATATAATTTGGATGTTAAATGGTTGGTTTAAACAATATTTATTGGAGAAGGTTTCTGCCACATGAGAGAGGTTGCAACAAGTGGATGGTGATCTTGTTGATGAGTATAGAGTTTTTTATGAAGCAGTTGGAGGATTCAACAATAAATCTAGACTCTACGGGCTACGTGATGGATGTGGTTTTTACGCTCAGTCAAGGTCTATAGATGCTTCATCCTATCTTTTGCTAATATATAACTTAACTTTATGTGGTTAACTGTAACTGAAGCATACCACTGAAGGTTTTCATTTCAGAAATTTAATTCTTGTAATTATTGTAGTTGACAACAAAAGGAACTTTTAGTGGATATTTGACCAAATGAAAGTTAATTTTTTTTATAGGTTTTTATATATTTAGACGGGATTAATTGCAACATCATGGTGCAAGTAGATGAACAATTTATTGAATATGTTGAAAATTGATTTTTTAGATGTTTTTAATTGAAATTTCAAAGTCTACTTGCAGACTGAATGTATCATCCTCCTCATCCATACTTCAAATGCCACAAATGATGGAAGAGGTCCAAAGAATGCAATGTGACATCCAAACTCTTATAGTTGGTCGACAATCACATCAGTTGCGTATGGATAAGATTGATGCTCGTCTTGATAGGGTTTTAGGAATAGTTGCAGACCTGAGAGCTGAGATCGAGATACTACATTCAAACATCATGTCAGTCAATGCATCAAATCCTCGTCCACAAGCTCCCTAGGGACATGTATTCATCATTTTTATTTCTTATTTGCTATTACCAATATTTCATTTTTCTCATCATGCGGTTTAGGAATGTCATCATGTGTTGTTTGATAATCATAAGAGTTTAGATTGCAAAACTGATTGCTGCAAAACTATGCATATTGTGTGATGATCTATCAGGAAGAAATGTTGTTCGTAGAAATGATTCAATTAATCAATTTTATTTCAACTATACATATGGTAGAGATAATGATTTGCAATGCTACCTTCATGAGAAAATCACTGTTGTTAAGACATACTTAAAATGGATGAGTTCAGCATGATGAATTTAGGTCTTTAATGAATGTATGAATGTTGTGTAAAGACCAAGTTTCTGGAATTTAATTTTCAACCTTAGCTATTGTTGTTTTGTCTTACAATTTGGGCATTTTTTATTTTTGCAAAATCTTCCATTCATAATTCATAGACCATGTTATCCCATATTTGCATTTTCTATTAACTTTTGGAGTTTATATTGTGTTAAATTAACAAGTCTTTTTTTGTTATTTTTATTCACAGGTAGCTATTTTACATTTAACAAGGGGCGCCATCAAATTATATCAACGTATTTTGGTAGTTGATGTATGTGCATTTTTTTTTTGTTAGGATCTAATATTGTTTAGATTACAATAGGGCACCATCAAATTATATCTTTGTATTTTGAAAACTGATCGATAGTGCATTCTTTTGGACATATTTTGTGAAGAATCTAAAACTTTTTAGCTTATTATAATCTAGTTAATTTTGTAACAACTATGGTTGAATTTATAATTTTTAATATATTCTAATTTTAGTTTGTTTTGATTATATTTTTGTACATTCAAAATTATGAATATTAATTATAATAAAATCAATTCTAATGTTTATTTATTAAAAAAATCATTTCATACATACTCACGGAAAAACTGTCAAATTATTCCTCTTGATGGAATAACATTACTGACGGAAAATAAGTTTTGCCAAATTTTTCGTCAGAACTTTTGACGGTTTGAGCGTCAATAAAATTGTCAACAACTTCTGACGGTTAAAATCCGTAATAACAACGTCAAGATATATTGACGAAAATTGTCTGTCAACAACTCATCAGGTGCGTTTCCGTCAATATTTTTTACTGACCGTGTTTACTTGACGGTTTTCATTCCGTCAATATTCCATCAAAAACATACTTTACTATGAATTTTCTCGATTTTCTGTCAAAAAATGAGTATTTTCTTGCAGTGTATACAACACATTACAAAGAGAAATAGGTCTGGGTCCTTCATAGACATTGGGGACTCACATTTTGGAATCAAGATGATAATAATGTCATTCAGATTAGTTGGAAATTTACCTATCTATAACCAAATTGAACAAACAGTAAACACATCTATTCCTATACTATCCCAATAATGTTGGAAAAATTCGGACTTAACCCGTCAGGACCAGAGGATTTCTCCAGGTTTATAGAGAAAATAATGGACTTACACTCTTTATAATGAAAAGGATCCACAAGATTATTATAAATATTAGTAACAATAACAACAGGCATCACATTAATAGTATGAGAGTGAACAAAAACAGAGGGTGCAAAAAATTGAAAGATTGTCCATGTCAAAAAAGGCACAAGTAAGGGTTATTAAGGTAAAATTCTTTAAATCTAAACATCCTAATAATCATTGGGTACTTCTTATACTTATTTTTTATTTGCTATGACAAGAATAAAGGAAAGTGTTTTCCTTAATGTTTTTGGTTATTCTAAAAACCATCTCAATATCAACAGTTTTTATATTTTAAAAAAAAATATTCAATTTCTATTTTTCCTTAGAATTGCTAATAAGAGAAGCAAAGTTCGAATATATAGACTTGACATTGCAATTCAAATTAGTTGAAATATGAAGAGTTCACAAAAATGGATAATCTGTCTCATAGACTTACAAACCTGTTACTTTTTATGTACATACTTTTTTGATTTATTAAAGAACCAAAATCTGTTCTTTTTTTACATATGTTTTTTTTACTCCATTCATAGCAGGTTGAAAAAACACATCAAGAAAATATATTTAAGATTACCTTACTCTTTTTCCATGTATTTTTAAAAATTACAGAACAATAAATATGTCTTAAGAATGTTAAAGTCTTAAGAAAACAGTCAATCTGTATTAAGAATGTTAGATGTGATTAACAAAAAAAAACAAAACAAACACATAAAATATATAAACAATAAAACTGGAAATTAAATAACAGAGTTAAAAAAAATTTGAGGTCTGTATTAGCAGCCTCCTTAAGACAGATTTTGTCGCTATCGACGATCGTCTCCCAGGACATAACAGATTACGCAAGCGAACTCTTACCATGTGTAGATTCGTTATCACCGGAGCAGAAAACAAGAACAATATGAATAGACAGAGAGTAGAAAATTCTAGAGAATCTTTTTCCAACAATCTCTAAATTTGACAATCCATTCTATATAAATGGAACTCGAAAGGGCACGACAGCCCATGATGAACACGATTGTTCACGAGCGAACACGACTATTCATCCATGGACGTGTTTGTTGGTATTTAAATTAATTATATATTTTTATTTATTTTTATCCAACAAATAGCATGCATTGTGATTGGAGACTTTAAATCGGAATATATTGATGATATAATTGATTGTATTTTTCAACTCTTCCTCCTTAACTAATGTACATGCCGAAAAATTGAAAGCAAATGATATTCCAATCATCATTTTCTCTTAATATTCAAAAGCGAATTGCATACTCTAATTTATAGAACATAGAATCAAGTAGTAAGTGTAAATTAGAACATAAATGAAGTAACATAAAGTAGTAAATGATAGGGGTGGGCACGGTTCGGTTAACCGGTTCATTAGGCAAAAAAATTAACCAAACCGTTATCAACGGGTTTTTAACCATCCAAACCGAAACTGGTCCATATCAATCGGTTAACCATCAACCGGTTAACCATTAATTTCGGTTAGGTTTTTCGGTTAATGGTTTTTAACCAATTCTCACTAGATAACAAAAAATCGACGGTTAAATTTTTACCCAAACCTAATTTTTAAACAATATTAAAATACACATAATTTCAAAAATTCAAACGAAACGAATTCATATAAAAGTTTAGAATTCAAACATAAGTACCGAACTAAAAAACAATCCATCAAGTTTAAAACATAAAAAAATGTAAATAATATTTCGTCAAAGTACTTATTACAATATATAATCTATGTTATATATTTATATTAATCTATATTATAATCTATGTATTTATATTTATATTTGCATTGCCTTTGTCGTTAAATGGCCTATATTTTTTTTTAAATTTATATTTATTAAATGGTTCGGTTAACCATTAACCGCGGTTTTTGAACACTCTAACCCTAAACCGAAACCGAAACCAGTACCTATCTATTTTTTTAACCATTAAGAAAACCATCGGTTCGGTTAACCACTTTTTTCGGTTCGGATTACCGATTTTCGGTTCGGTTACCGGTTTGACCGGTTTTTTTGCCCACCCCTAGTAAATGATAACCATCATTTTCTGTTTAGTGCAATTGAGTATGTGCAAAGTAGTAAGTGATAACATAAAGTAGTTGCATATATACTCTAATTTATAAAACACAGAATAGTAACATCTTTTTAGTGCAACGGTGTATGTGTAAAGTAGTAAGTGATATTATAAAGTAGTTGCATACTTTAATTTATAGAAGATAGAATGAAGTAATATCAATTTGGTGCAATTGATTACGTGCAAAGTAGTAAGTGATATCATAAAGTAGTTGCATACACTTGATCATAAAAAGAAAGAGACAAGCACAAGCAGTGTTCTAAAAGTCGGCCAAGTCGGCGAAATTCAGAACACTGACCGATTTTTTATAACTGGGCGGGTTAAGTCGGGGGTCCGATATATTTCCGCCTAGGCGGTTCAAGTCGGAATAAATCGGGGCAAGTCGGGCTAGTCGGGCAAGTCGGGTTAGGCGGCTAAAAATCGGGCCAGGCGGCTAAAAATCGGGTCAGACGGCTAAAAATCGGGTCAAATCATAAAATTATAAAAATTTTGCTACAAAATAAATAATACAAATAATTAATGATCACAACAACAACTAAAAATAATAAAACTAATTTACATAACACTAAATAAAATTAATTTCAATATATTAGATTACGAATATTAAATATTTTGATGAAGAAAATAAAGAATTATTTGATGAATATGGAGAAGGTATTAGACATATTTTTTTTATGAATAGTTATGGATATTTTATTATTTATTTAAAGAAAATATTTATAATATTTATTAATATTATTTTTAGATGTGATAATTTATATTTTAAATGTGTTTATATAATATTTATTTAATTATAAATATAAAAAATAGAAAAATACATATCCGATTAATCCCCGATTAATCTTTTGAGATCTTGTCCGCCCGACTAGCGCCTTACGACTTTTACAACACTGAACACAAGTAATGGAAGTTAGAAGAAACAAAGAAATCCCAAAAACGAGCCACTCTCACAATAGAAGAGATAAAACTTGTGTAACCCTACATTTACGTTTAGATATATCGAAAGAGATTTAGGAGTTTAAAACTAATTTAAGAATAAGAATTATTAAAAAAGAAAATAATGGTCATAAAATATTAGTGTTGTTATTTATCATTTTACACAAACAACTATTAGCAACCAACTAAATTTTACCAAAAAAGTTTACACACATTTAGTCAAATTAGTTAAACAAAAAAGATAATAAACTAAATTCTAATGTAACAACTAAACTCTATTTATCAAATATAGTCTATATCTAAATCAATTTGTAAAATTTGCTAACTTAAGAAAAATCAAGTTAATATTTAAATTTCGATTTGGACTAAAATAAAATTATTCGTCAATGCAAACTTCAAAAACCATTTTCATCCTTAATTCAAATTATTTATTTTGTAAAAGTAGTTTTTAATTGGAAAATTTACAAAATTGGATCAAATGGGAGACCCATTTACATATTTAGACTAATTACCCAACATACTACATATCTAGACTATATATTTGTGATTTTCCCAAAATACCCTAAACCTTTTATCTTCCCTCATTCTTTTCTATCGGTTTCAACATTTCATCTCCCCCTTCCTGTGTATCGGTACATCTTCCCCATTCCTTTATATTTTGCGAAATCACCTCCATTTTCTTCATCATCATGTCTGTCTTTTTTTTTTCCCTCTTTATCTTTTGATTATTCATCTTCCCGTTTCTAGAAAATTAAGTCTGGTTCTTCATCTTACTGTTTCTTTTCGTCTCTTGGTTTCTTTCTTCTTGTTCGAATCGAAGACATCGTTATTCTGTGTGTTTTCTGTGTTTATCATAGGGTAAAGTTCAAATAAAACCCCTGTAGTTTCACTAATTTTCAGATAAAGGACTGTGATTTACTTTTTATCAAAACAATGATTGATGTTTTTAACTTTAACAAAATAAGGACTTTTTCGATTGATACTATTAAAATCACCTTTGATGACTTCAAAAATGACATATTTTAAGAACTACTAATATTCTAAGCAACTTTAATTCTTCAACTTTTTTATTTTGAGATTGTTTAGATAATGTTTGGTAAAGAGAGAGAAAGTTAATGTTTAGAGAGAGAAAGTTCCAAAAAAGATGATTTTCGAAAATTGAAAATGTAGTTCCATAGAATATATGACATTGAACAACTTTAATTCTTGAAAATTTTCATTTTCAGGTCGTTAAAGATAGTTTTAATAGCATTAATCCAAGTTTGAAACCTCAATCCTCGTTTTGACAAAAAGTAAACTACAGTCCTTTATCTGAAAATTAGTGAAACCACATGGGTTTTATTTGAACTTTACCCTTTATTATATGGTTATTATCGATTTTATTGGTAAAATGCATAAATAATGTAAGTATCTACTGTTTCATCTTCATCTTTTTTCAGAAAATAGATTCGTAAAATGAGTTTTGTGAAGTCCGCGAAGAAAAAACAGACTGAAAATGACGATTTTGATTCGTAGAAAGTGATTATCCGAAGTTTGCGAAGAAAACTCATCATTTTTAGCATGATTTTTTCTCTTCACAGACTTCACATCTTCTCTTTCTGCGAAGCGAAATTGTCCTTTTGTTTAATTTTCTCTTCGCAGACTTCGCATTTTCTCTTTTTGCGAAGCAAAATCGTCATTTTTTTGTTAAATTTCTCTTCACATGCTTCACAATTTTGCTAACACGACTTAATTTTTGTGAAGGTGGTTGAATACAAAACATCAAATTCAAGTATCCCTTCAGCTTGAATACAAAAGCATCAATCACAATAGATTATGTTATGAGATGTAGGGGAGATGGTGTTCTGGGATGTAGTGAAAGAAAAGAAAAATCACCATTATTATCCCAAAAGGTCATTCATTCTGTATGACACTGCCGATTTTTCTTGCTTTTGTAAAGCCTGGAAGCACTCAAATTCATGACGTTTAGGGTTTGAATTATTATTGCAATTTTGTTATAAATTTTGATAATGTTGTGATTTTAATGTTAGAATTATTGTTGTAATCTTGTTATAAATTTTGATAATGTTGTGATTTTAATGTTAGAATTATTGTTGCACTATTGTTGTTATGATTTGAATGTTATATATCACAATTTGCGAGCCTGCGAAGATAATATTGTTTAAGAACAGGGGCGGAGACAGGCCGGGCCCCGGGCTCCGGCACCACCCTTGAGGAATAGTGCTTTATGTCCGAGTAGCCCCCCTAAGAAAACGAAATTACTACTTATAATATATAATGTAAATATTTAACATTGAATTAAGATAGTACAGATGGTCTGACTAATACGTAAGGTTCACTTACATTTTAAGGGGTACTAGGTTGAACCTCCTTATATTTTTCCCTTGAATCCCTATTTTTATTTCATTTTGACTTTTTCCCTTTAAATCTCAAAATTTTTCACTTGAATCCTTATTTTTTTTATTTCATTTTGATTTTTTCCCTTTAAATCTCAAGATTTTTTCCTTAAATCCCTTTTTTTTTTATTTCATTTTGATTTTTTCCTTAAATTCCTATTTTTTTTATTTCATTTTGATTTTTTCCCTTTAAATCAAAAGATGTGTTTTTATCCCATTATAATATTTTCCTTTAAATCAAAAATTGAATATTAAATTTATTATTTTTTTAAATTAAAATATCAATATTATTACCTAATTTAATTATCTTTTCCATCATCATTATTAATTAATTTTAATTTTTTCCTTTTATTAAAATATCAATGTAAATATTCAATTGATAAAAAATTAATTATGTCTAAACTTTTAATTTTTTAATCAACACATTAAAATGAAACAGTTTTATCATGTTGGAAGTTAAAATTTTTTTACCAGCCCTCACGGACTGGACTCTAGAAAATTAGCCAACCCGTAGGCTGAAAGTAGCCCCCCAGATTTAAAATCCTAGCTCCGCCACTGTTTAAGAATATGACTTTTACTTCATATTGCGAAAACTGCGAAGTAAAAGTCATTCTGCGAATTAGTATTACCTTCGCAGGCTTCACATATTACGGAAAATACAAAGTAAATTTCATATTCTTAAGTAGTGTTATCTTCGCAGGCTTCATAAATTGTGAAAAATGCGAAGTTAGACGGAAAAGAGAAAGTAAAAATAGTAAAATGTGATATATATATATAAAGGTATTTTCAAAAAGTCATAATAAAATAATCTAAATAAGTAAATATATCTCACATTTGATGGAGTTTTATAATTTTTTCTTTTTAATTAATTTTTAAAAGCCCCAGCCATCCACGTAAGTGAGTCTTGAGGACGGCAGTAGACCACATTTTTTCAATCTTTATTCTCCACCTGTAAAAACCCAACAAATTATTTTTCGTAAGAACAATCGATTATTATTACACGTAATTTCCAAGTCACAACTTTTTGTCTTATCTCTTCAATTTTTTTTATATATATGTTTTACTTTATCTATCTCTCCACTTGCATACTAAAAAATTAAAAACATTTTTAACTCTGTTTTTTTTTCTTAATGCATAATTAGCCCTCAACTTACAAGTTGTTTCATTAGTCCCTTAAATTTATTTAAAATAACATAATTAACCTTCTAAATCAACATAAAAAAAGCAGCAAACGATTGAGTAAATTGAAATGAATGTCACATTATGCAATTTTAATAACTCAATAAATCACTTTAAGCAAATTTAAAAAGGCAAATAGATAATTTTAAATAAATTTAAGTGTTTAATAAGTACTGTAAATAAGTTCAAAAAATTAACGAGATATTTTATGCCAAATTTAAATGGTCCTTGATGT
Organism: Euphorbia lathyris; assembly: GCF_963576675.1. Taxonomy (NCBI): domain Eukaryota; kingdom Viridiplantae; phylum Streptophyta; class Magnoliopsida; order Malpighiales; family Euphorbiaceae; genus Euphorbia; species Euphorbia lathyris. The sequence goes on from NC_088913.1 coordinate 86,102,882, forward strand.
ATTAAATATTTTTTTAAAATCTAAATTATAATATTCTTTGATGTTCGAGACTTAGTGAGAGTCAACGCTCTTCACCACTTTTTGTGGATAATTTGAGTGAAAATTTAATTTGAAGTATCTGCTTGGTTTACCTACTGTTTGTTCTTATGGTTTGATGTTTACTATTTGAAAAAACTATTTTTTCAGAAAGCAGGATGTTTTTATAAAAAAAAGATATTTTTTAACTATAAAAAACAAACATGACGCGTCTAACCAAACGTATAAAACTGCAAACAGAAAATGAAAAAAAAATCAAATACCCATAAAGTGTCTTCTAACAAACTATACCATATAAATATATTTTATTAAGTCTTTAATATTTTAATTTGTTAAATATATAAATTGAATACGTCAGGTACCCCTTTGTTGAAGGTCGTTCAAGCTTTTCCTGGAAGTATGGCATGGGTTACTTCAGCGCCGTAGCGCCTGGTACTCGAACATTGGCTCGAGGCATTTTTTCTACCCCTTCTTACCCTGAAAAAGCAGGGACACCGTGCGTCCTTGAACCGATAACCAGCCTCACTGCTCAAGCTGAAAAACGAAGGAGTTCAACTCAAAAAATCAGGTGACCAAGACAAAATTGAGTATCCCGTTGAGTTCTGCAAACCCGCTGATCACGTAGGAGAGATATCCAGCACTTCCATGGGTCAGAATCAGAAGATGGCCCACTACATATTGACCAACTTCCTTTTCCCCAAGATCAACTGCACCAGCTCAGCAACGAACTTCGAACAATGCTTCATTTATCACATGCTGAACTACCAGCCGATCAATATGCCAGTCTTTATTATCGGTGGTTTTCAACGGAGCACTGGAACCCTTAGGTTAGGCTCCATTATTACCAGAATCCTCAAAGATCACAAGGTGAGTTTGGTTGAGGAAATCCACACCTGGGGAACAGAAATCACTGCAACTGCACTGTTCGGCTTTGTCTACGGCCAACCGATTATCCCTAAGAAAGGAAAAGGGGCCACTGTTCCGGATACAAAGAGTATGATGACCCGAAAAGGAAAGAAGGAAACGAGAACTCAAGCTGACCCAAAGGACAGAAAGAGGAAAGCTGTTCAAAGCCCCTCTAGAGACGATGTTTTCACCAAAAACTTAGAATTTATAATTGTAATTGATTAAGAGCTGAATGACATAAATTAAAATACTAGGGACTTAATTGATAAATATCTAAAAAATAAGGGACGTATATTTCATTCCTAAAAACTTTGCCAAAAACATTTAAAAATAACCACGCAAAATGATTCGCTCTCTCTCTTCAGGTGGTTCCTTCCGATAACGTAAAATGAAGCCTCACAATATACAAGGAGGCTTCGCCTGTAGACAATCACCGCCGTACACATGTAGCTCTCCTTCACCGGAGCCACCGCTTCTCAGCCGTCAATTTCCCTCCAAAAAGTCCCCGCGCCACGTCAAACTGTCAATCCGTGCTCGCCAACAATGCGACGCCCCCGATGCTTCCGCCACCGGTCAAATTCAAACCTCGAGCAGCCGCCGAGTATTGATCAGTACTTCAATTCTCGCTCTCGGCGCCAGCGTTCTCAAATCCGCCGTGTCAAAAGCCGAGGACGTTAACAAGCCTTCACAAGCTTCCTCTTCTTCTTCTCGTCCTCCTCCTCCTCAGCAGGCGGTGCCGCCTGTAGAAGCTGCGAATAAGACTCCGGAGGCGGTTAATGTTGAGATAAGTTCGAGGATTTATGACGCCACGGCGATAGGAGAGCCAATGGCTATGGGAAAGGACAAGAGGAAAGTGTGGGAAAAGCTCATGAATGCAAGGATTGTTTATTTGGGAGAATCGGAGCAAGTGCCAGTAAAAGACGATAAGGAATTGGAGCTCGAAATTGTTAAAAATTTGAGGAAAAGATGTGTCGAGAGCGAGAAATCGTTATCTTTAGCCATGGAGGCCTTTCCTTGTGATTTGCAGTCGCAGCTCAATCAATACATGGATAGAAAGTATAATACATTTATTATCGCAACTTAACAACATTCATATATACATAGAATAAGTATATATTGAGAAGTGTGTTATGGTGGCAGGATAGATGGAGAATCTTTGAAGTCTTTTCTGTCACACTGGCGGCCTCAAAGATGGCAAGAGTATGAGCCTCTTTTGAGCTATTGTCGAGAGAATGGAGTTAGGATTGTTGCTTGTGGTACTCCACTTAAGGTAATTCCAGTTCTTCTGTTGGCATCAATGAGTAAACAGATAAATTGTACACTTTGTTTCATGCACTAGTTATGGGGCAAAATTATTTCTATTCGATCTTTTCATTATCAAAGTTGTGCAAATTAATATGGTGCCAACAATTATTTGGAAACCTACCATCATATATAACCAGATTCCAGAATGGTATTATGAAATTTGCATTGCTTTAGTACTTTTTACCTTCATACATGTTTGATCTTTCTCAACTAGTAATTTTCTTATTGTACTCCAAATATCTTCCCCTTGCCGCTAGCACGTAGAGATGACTGCAGAGATTACTTTTTAAGGCCATTTTATCCTGTTTATATCATTGGGAATTTGAAAATGATTATTTTGGATTTGAACCCATCAATATATTGTAAAGATGCTTGAATTGATTGCACTCTACTGTCATTTTCTTGTTCACCATTCTCAGGAATTTATATGTATGTTAATTGCTACGAGTTCTATGCACAAATAAAGAGTTGACTGTCTATTCATCTTTCTTGTTTCCTACCTAAGTATTGTTATTGGCTTAGTTTGTAGAATGTTCTGAATGCTGATCTTTATGGCATACAGGTCATACGGACAGTCCAAGCTGAAGGTATACGTGGGCTTTCAAAGGCTGATCGTAAACTATATGCTCCTCCAGCTGGTTCTGGCTTCATCTCAGGATTCACATCTATTTCACGCAGGTCAATTGATATAAACTCCACCAGTCAGGCTGTTCCTTTCGGGCCAAGCTCATATTTGTCCGCACAAGCAAAAGTAGTGGATGATTACACTATGTCCCAAAATATATTGCAGGCGGTGGTGGATGGAGGAACCACTGGTATGATAGTAGTGGTGACAGGTGCAAGCCATGTTTTATATGGATCAAGAGGTACTGGGCTGCCAGCAAGGATTTCAAAAAAGATGCAAAAAAAGAACCAGGTAGTTATATTGCTTGATCCTGAAAGACAATCCATGAGAAGAGAGGGAGAAGTTCCAGTTGCTGACTTTTTGTGGTATTCAGCTGCCAGACCCTGCAGCAGAAATTGTTATGATCGTGCTGAAATTGCTCGAGTAATGAATGCAGCAGGTAGAAGGCGAGATGCTCTACCTCAGGTGAGCTGAATTGCTACTTTATAAGAACTACATTTTTCTTTGTTAATTTTTTATTTCACCACTTCAAATGTGAAAACAATTGTTAATGTAGGTACACAAATCTTGTCTCTTTTCTGAGTTCGCCAGTTAAATTTTAATTCTTAACAGATTTTCTCATGAGTACCACCTTAATTTGATGTACTTCATTATTATGAAATTCCTTTCTTCTATGCATATCAGGATCTTCAGACAGGACTTGATCTTGGTTTAGTATCACCAGAGGTACTGCAGAATTTCTTTGATCTAGAGCAATATCCTGTTCTTAAGGAACTTTCTCACAGCTTCCAGGTATAATAGCTTTCTTGAAGTGATAAACTTCATTTGGTCGTTCAGCAAGCAGTTACTTTGCCTGCTCGCTGAAAATCTTCTTATTTGTGTAGTGAATATATTGATTAATTAGCGATGGTTCAGGAAAAAAATTTACAATTTATGTTAGGGAAGGAATATTTGGCAGGTGCTCAACTTGATCATAAGTCTTTGTGGTGCAGGGTTTCAGGGAAAGACTGCTGGCAGATCCCAAATTCTTGCATAGATTAGCTATAGAAGAAGCCATTTCTATAACCACTACTCTCTTGGCACAATATGAGAGGCGTAAAGAGAATTTCTTTCAAGAACTTGACTATGTAATTACGGACACTGCGAGGGGAATAGTGGTTGATTTTTTCACTGTGTGGCTTCCTGCCCCAACTTTGTCCTTCCTTTCATATGCTGATGACGGAAATTCTCCAGACAACATTAATACTTTGAACGGTCTCCTTATGTCAATACCAGACAATGCTTTTCAAAAAAATCTTGCAGGGAAGGACTGGAATCTCAGTCAAAGATTTGTGTCTGTGCTATTTGGGGGTCTGAAACTCTCTAGCGTTGGATTTGTCTCCAGTATCGGTGCTGTAGCTGCCTCAAATGTGTTGTATGCAGTTCGCAACATCATTAATCCTGCATCGGTTACAAATCAACAAATGAAAAGATCCCCAATACTTAAAACAGCAGTTGTTTATTCTTGCTTCCTTGGAATATCAGCAAATCTACGGTACCAGGTAGGCATAGAGATTATTCTTTCTTCATAAGCTTAAGATTTTTTGCTCAAGTTTAAATGGTCAACTGCCTTGAAGCTGAGGAATGTGCTCACAAATTTTGATAAAGAAAACCATGTAATCTACTCCACAGTTTATTTTAGTAAAATTAAAAGCTGAACTGCTTGAAGCAGAGTAACGTCCTCCCTTAAACAAAATAACCACACCTTTCTATTTTAATGAATAAGGCTCGGAAACTGTCTGTTTTCATGAGATAGATAAGATAAACTTATGTTATATCTGTATTTAATTTTATCCAAGATATTTACTTCAAATTTTGACAAATACTGTGCAGATCATTGCTGGCCTAATTGAGCATCGGATTTCTGATGAATTTTCTTCTCAGACATTGCTTGTAAATATGCTCTCATTTCTCGTCCGGACAATAAACTCCTACTGGGGAACACAGGTTATAACCCTATTTATTCCTAATCTGCTTCAAATTTTAGTTATGGCACAGCATTTAGTGATCCTATCACATTTTTATCAAGTTCTTGGAATTTTTTTGAAGATATGCATCTTATTCATGTTATATAGTCAAAAGATAATAACCATTTTTTACACGGTTGTCTGAATCCTATTGAGACGGTAAAACTTTTGTAAACTGTGGGGATATATCTCCTCCTTTTTACTAAGAGTTTGGGGTTGTAGCATGCTGTGTTTCTATTTGTGAGTAGCTGCTATATGAGGTTGATGGATGTTATGCTTTATCATTATCTAGGCCCTTTTTCTCTTTTTGATTCTTCACCATTTCCATTAGAATGGACAATGGCCTTTCGTTTCTTCTTTTGAAAACGATATATACACTTTTTTCCCTTGACTGCTTAACTTTGTGGCTTAATACATAATTACACATCTAAATTTGTCACTTTTTGCTGTTTGGCACCTCGAACTTATACTTGGACCTATCACACATCTAAAGTTGTCAATTCTAGAATTACGTCATTTGATGATTTGACAGATTTTAAAGTTGACATGGCACAACCGAGTTAAACTTTCACCTAAACTCATCCCATGCTATGTCAGCAAATAAGGTTGCCGGAGGTCCAAAACTCACAAGTTGATTTGTGTGATAGGTCCAAGTATAAATTAAGGGTGCCAAAAGACAATAAGTGACAAATTTAGGTGTGTAATTATATGTATTGCGCCTAACCTTTTTGTCTATAATATATAAAATCATCCAGTCCAGGTCTATCTTTTCTTGCCAAGCTAACCACCACCACTTCCTGAATTCCTGATGGAATCAACAAAGATGATGTCTTTGATTATTTATTCTTCTTTCCTTTTGTTTTTAAATGATGCAGCAATGGATCGATCTTGCACGCTTTTCAGGATTGCAGAGTAAGAGCAGTGAAACATCATCTTATGAGTCAGAGATTTCTGCCCCTGATGCTGAGATCAACACTGCAGAGAATGCCAGTGTTAATGAAATTGAGAATCAGTAAGGTGATTATTCCGCTTACATATATTCATACTAATTTGTAAATCATTCCTTCAAAGTTTCTTAGAAATTACAGGAAATGTGTTTCAATTTTTTGGCTTAGATCTCTAGTGACCTTTATGTATATCTTTCAATATAATTCCTCCAAATTTTGGTAAATGTGCGTCTCGTAAGTGTAGATAAACATTTGTATGTGCTTCATATAAGATCCCCAACAACTCAGCAGTAATACTTCAATAGAATGAAAGACATAATCCTTTGGCTGTTTGTTTAACAGATCTTATGGAAGAGCTTAAATTTTAGATTTTCAATATTATTATCTTTTGATTGTTGTTTAATATGTGATAACGGAGTATCGGAACTTGTCTACTTGTCCAAAACGTCTTGGCAATCTTCTTTAGCTGCGAGATAATAGTTAACGTACCATATAGTGTCTATACGAGATTTTTTGGTTAAGTCTTCCACCAATTAGGAATCCTTATGAGTTGAGGATGTCCGTATCCCGTAAAGAGTCTTTTGTCATGTAGGATTCTAATGTATCTCGAATGTTCCTTTACTTGAAGGAAGCCGAAGCCTCTAAAGGCACCCTTAGGCATACTCCGTTGCATGTGATCTTTAAGCCTAAAAGGGGCGGTGCTGACGTCATTCGTATGATGTCATTTTGCATGATACCAATATGCGTAGTACTTAGGGGGCGTTTGGTTTGGGGTCTTTAAGAATGGGAATGGGAATGGGAATGGGAGGGTTTTATTCCCTTTGTTCTTGTTTGTTTACAAAAAAAAACCCATTCCCTTTACTCATTTTAGATTAAGCCATTATCCCACTTTAGGTTAAGCCATTACCCCATGCCTTCTGGGAAATTGGATTCCCTTTACCCCATTCCCTTTCCTAAACATATCCAAACACATAAAGGAATTAATGGTTATTTCTTTCCTTTGCTTTCCCTTTCTTGATTCCTTTTCCCTTACCCCTTGTGAACCAAACGACCCCTTAAATGGTATAAATGGGCCTTTAAAGGCATCTCTGTGGTTTCCTTTGCTCATTCTTTCTTTGATTGTGCACCGATTCTTCTATTTTGCTGCTGCAGTGCCTTAGTTACTGTCTTGCATTGCATGTAATGTGATCAGTTGGCAGCATTCAACTTCCTTTCTTTTCTTCCCTATAAGCATTCCGCTAAGTACTATTTTCTAGAATATGATCGGAACTAAGCGAATACTAGTTATTCAATTCTGAATACTGTTCCACAAAATTTCCTTGTGTATCAAACTTCAGCCCTGTTAAGAACACGCACTATAGGCCCGACGACCCCATAATATCTATAGGGCTCCTTCACATCTCCCTTACCCAAAGGCAAGATGTCTCCCTCTAATCCCGGATGCCCTAGGGTGGATTATTTAAGCTATAAGCGTTTGTTCATTGGCCCACATGTAGCTGATAACTTACGCCGAAGAGTCCTTGTCCTGATTTGGGATCTCTGAGAGAAACAACCATTGATATGTTCTATCATATCAATTCAACATTCTCTCCTCAAGCTTCATCAGAGTTGTGCCAATACTTGGTTTGATAGATTCTGTTGTTTGCTGTTGCTAGTAATTGATATTTGTTTGATTTTCCTTAAAAAAAAACAGCTATCAACAACTGTATTAACAATTTTTTTTTAATCCGAACCAAAATTCATATATCTACACTCTTTGGAGTAAAACAATTCATATATCTACTATTTGAAGTAAAACAACGAATAATTGATCTTGTACATTAAAGGTAAAATTTGAACTTTTCTACTGATCTTTAGAAGCATTCAACTATGACATTTTGATCATTTGATGCTAAAATTTAACTGATATATTGTAATTTAGTCAAATGCAGTTATTTAACAATTTATCATTTTGTCTTGGGTGTCATACATTCCCACACATGGTTATAAAAAACCGGACCGCTTAAAGAACTGGTAAGAATAAAGGGTTAGGGATTTAAAATTCAACTAACCGGGTTTTAAAAGATCATCTAAAAATCAATATTTATAGTTTTATTTAACCTTTTAATATAGAAAAACATTAATGATATCAATAAAAATGTATTCAAATAATTATAATAATGTTTTTTAATATCTGAAAATTAAAATTTTCCTCATTGATCGACAATTTTATGGAGACTCAACATGAAACTTGAAATCCACTAAGAGATAAAAAGAATAATTTATAAATAAAAACTACATCAGTAATCCAAAAATATATTTTTTGTAGACTGAAAACAAAATTATACCTATAGAATTAAAAATTAGAAATTTTATTTATCTAAAAAAATTTAGAAATTTTAAGTATTATAGAATTATAAATTAGAAAATAAAAGAGTTGTGATATTTCTGAAAAAAACTGAAAATATAACAGAGAACTAAAGTAATAAAGTTTTTGCAATGAATAAATTCTCAATTTCCTATAAAATTTATCTAAATAATTAATTCATTAATGAGTTATTAAACTTAAACTTAGATTTCCTTAAAAAAAAATAGTCTAAAACTTTGACCCGTGACCGGTTTTCCGGTTCAACGGTTTTTAACGGGTTTCATTAATGTTAATTTTTAGGTATCTTCGGACCGGTTAACCGAGTCCAGTTCGACCGGGTTGACCCAGCCGGACTGGTCTGGGTCTTACAACCTTGTTCCCACACCACTTGGATAACCAGATTCTACTATGATTGACTCCTGTTTTTTTTGGTTTGAGTCCATAAACCTTTGGATTCAAACAAAGCATATGCATATGAATATCCTATTTAACTAGATATGAAAGATTATACACAACACATCATGATCAGCCTGTCTAAAATTACAAAAACACTATGTTTAGTTGGCAAGATTCTTCTGCATCATAGTTTGGGATCGTTTAAATTCTCATCTGCTGCATTAATCTGATCTTCTAGCTGCTGCTTAACCTTTTGAAGGGAAAGCTCCAGGTTCTTTAGCTGCAAGTATAATTTCTTTTAATGAATATTATACATAAAATATTCACAAAACATTAGTGTTGTTGATAGTTATTACCTCTTGCTTGGCAAATCTGTTATAAAGGAATAACCCACTAAACAGATCAAAGCTATCTTTCATGGTGCTATCTTTCTGCCAAAGGTAAAGAACATATTATTAATGTTTTTGCTGTTTGCAATTTGTTTAGAAGTTAGAACACAAGATGGAGAAGAACATGAGAGATTAGTAGAACATACTAATTCAACAAGTGCCTCAAAGCCTTTTGTACTCATAGGTGTTGACTTGATCTCCATTTCTGACAACATCCTGTAATCAAAGAGTTAAGTTTTTTTTACGGAACCACATTTTTTATTTTTCAAATTCATCATTTTTGGAACATTTTCTCTCCTAACCAAACAACAGCTTAATGACTAAAAAATTCTATTTTGAGGTTCATAAATGGTCATATTGATAATGTCAATCTAAAAGTTATTGATTTATAAATGGAAAAAACCTGTCCTCTGTTAAAAAAACAAAAACAAACATGCATCTGCAAACAAACCTCTGTCCTCTGTTTTTTGAAAGTAGAATTTGAACCATATCCTTAAAAACAACACATACCTGCCTATGGTGTGGGTAAGAAATTGACTTTTAGCAGCTGTTCTATCATGTTCTTCACATGACATTTCCAACATTCTGCAACCCTAGTCAATATACAGATAAAACAGTGATATGTTAGCAGTTACTCATTCTCTCCAGTCTACTAAATTTCGTTTTAGGATTATCAGTCTATTAACAATTCCGCCCCTTATTTATGGTAACAAAGAGAGTTAGGATAAGGGGCGGAGCCAGCTCCGGCCCCCGGCTCTATCTTTGAGTAATATCGGTTCGGTATTTGATATTCCTTAACTTTAGTTCATGTTGCATTTTTTGTGGTATAATTTCAATATTTTAAGATGACTGAGTTAGTTAAGAGGTATGTTTTAATGTAAGCCTTGAATTCAATGACCCCCTCTAATTTTAACTTGCCGTTTTTGTAGTGTGATTTCAATATTTTTTAATATGGTTGAACATTATGTTTTATTGCAAGATGTCTGGGATTTGAACTCATGACTTTTTTTTTTTTTTTTGTATTAAAACATACCACTTAACCAATTTAACCATTTTAAAATATTAAAATTACATTACAAAAACGGTAATATAAACTAAAGTTAAGGAGTTATCAAGTAGCAAGAGTGAAGTTGGCGGTCGAGAGGCCAGAGCTCCCAAGGCTGGCTCCGCCCCTAGTAAAAAAAATAAACGAGTTTGCTTTTGTAAAAAGATTTATTTTACACACGTAAACTTAGTTCCTCATCGAAATAATAGTGTATTCATGACTAGCCAGAATCACCCCTGATAGAAAAGTGTGGCTCGAGGCCCCTGGCTCTCCGTGACTAGTCAGCGCCTGTGTTTTAATAAGGGCTGGCTAACCGAGGTTTTAGACAGACATAGGGATGTAAACGAGACGGGGCGGAGCGTGGAATGCATTTCTCATTCCCATCCCCACAAGCTAAATGGGGATAAACTTATCACTGTTCCCGCGAGGATCCTATTCTCCATTTACAAATGTTCTAAAAACACTGTTCTCATTCCTTGTTCTTCGCAGGTAATCACCATTTATGTTTTTTTTTTTTAAAAGTAAAGAATAAAACGTTTAAGTAACCGTAACTAATAATATTAAGTATATTAACAATCGTTCTCCAAATTTTCAGACCATAAAAAACTAAAAATTGAAAACAAATAATCACCTAGTTAAAATGTACTTAAACTAAAAAAAAAAAAACCAATTATCACGGTGAATAGTCAGAGATCTCCATCAGTAATTAACAGGACGGGGATACTTTTCTCCATCCTTGCCTCATTGGAGACAAATTTATTCACATTCATGTTCCATAGGGATCCTTATCGGAAATTTCCTGTAGGAACGGGTCACCGACGAGAATAGGGATTCCACGCCCCATTTACATCGCTAGACAAACATTGGAGTTATTTATAGGGTGGGAAGCATATGATGAGAAAAGAAAAAAAAGAGTTACCTCAGTTTGAAATATTTGCAGGAATGTAGAGCATGTAGCTTCTTGTCTTACTCTAACTTTGTCATATACGAAAGCTAGATCTTTCCACCCATTTTTTCCGCTCTCCGGTCCGAACATCGGGTGAGTACACAGTATATCCGATTCCTCTGGCAGTACCTAACCATTTATGGGGTAATTATCAATTTTGTCCCTACAGTTAATTTTGCCATGATAGTACATGTTTAATTTTACTCAGTCCTGATCACATGCACCTTAAGACCATATAGAATTTGATCATTCACAGTTAGATCTAGGCTTATTAGAATCTTAAGGTGGAGATTCAAAGCATCCTGAGACTTAGATTTAATAAGCCTATATCTAACGGTGAATGACCAAATTCACTTGATCATTAAGGTGCATGTAAATATTCCTGTAATTTTACCATTATGATTAAGAAAACACTCAATTTTGTCCCTACCCTTATTTCAAAAGGGGACATAAAAGTTCATAAATTTTACATTTTTACTAATATAAAAATCCATTATAAAACTAAACAATTTCAAAATGAATGATTATTAACGACTTTAGATATAAACTAAAAATTAAAATGGTTTAAAACTATATTTTTTATTTTTCAATTATAATTTTTGGAATTTTTTTAATTAAAGAAGACCTAAATGATTTTAGAAGTTAAAACATTTTATGATATTGGAATAATGGAAGGTTAACTTTTATGCCAATAAGGAGCAAATTTCAGAAACCTTTATGTTTGATTTTGTATTTCAAGTGCTATAAAAATAAAGTCATACGAGAAGGTTCTTTAATAAGAACTTTGCTATAAAAATAAGGAAAAATTACATAGAAATACATCTTTTAAAAACTATTTACAATTATATCAAGTCATAATTTTGGATTATGTCAAACTAGTAAAATCAGTATTTTTAATATATTTTAAGGATTGGAATTTATAAATTAAAAGTCTAGAATATATTTTCTAGGGTTTATAATTTATGAATTGGAGTCTAGAGTTTTAAATTATGATGTAAAATCATAACATATAGAAAATAATGACATATTAAGAATTAAGTTTGGTGATATGACTTAATTGTAATTTTATATTTAATTATGATATTCATGTATTTGACCCTAAAAATAAAGTCATACGAGAAGGAGCTTTAATAAGTTAAATTTCATGATAGTTCAACTATTCAACCGCATCTTGATCAAAACTTAACTAGATAGAATTCGATTAGAGTTCGGAAGTAACAAGAGTTTGAGAACACTCCTATCTAACTAGAAAACTCGCGAACAAATTCAATTAATTTTTAATTATTATATATTAAATTTTAATTTTATAATTATATCATATAAATTTATTGTAAATCATATGTCAACTTGATTTTATGAAATTTAAATTTGGTTATTGTAAATTATATATGAACTTCATTTTATAAAATTTAAATTTGGTTATTGTAAATTATATATGAACTTCATTTTATAAATTCCTTAAGAGGCTGAAATTAAATTACAAAAAGTTAAAATAGGTAAATTTTAGTACGTTCAAATCAAGCCTTTCGCGAGCTTTTCTCGAACCGAAACTCGAGCCAATTCTATTTTTAGTCCTTTTGAAGTCAAGTCGAGCCCAATTTCTTGATTCTTGAGCCGACCCAAAATTTTTAAGCTCGATGAGCTTCGAACTTGAGCCAAGTCCAATCTTGTTGATTCTCTACTTAGATCTCGATTCGGCTCGTTAATGGCTCGATAAACACCCCTAACTAGGAGTGTAACCCGTACGATGGTGGTAAAACTAAAATTTCTCAATAACGTTAGAGACAAATTTGACTCTTATCCTATATTTAGAGCTTGTTAATTAGCATAATGATATAAAAAAACACTTCTAAGCTTTGGTTAATTTGTAAAATGTATGTATTTTGAGTAGAATGTCTCTGGGGTGCTCTTTTACTGATAGAACGTCAACGAACAGAGTCTGCTGCCGTTTTAGAGCATGAATTGGCATTGTCTTGAGAACCTCTTCCAAGGATAAGATTGATGTTGAAATCAAAACGACATCGTTTTCAGCTTCAAGAAATGAGAGCATATCCCTGTCGGCGAATAGACAAGTAAAGCCCTCATCTTTCCAATTATGTATTAATTGTTGACATTGAAATTTGGGTATAGGTTAAATATAATTTGTGCTTTTTACATAAAAATTATAATACCAAACTTATATTTTTTTTTATATATTATAAATAAAATATAATTTTATATCCTAATTTAAAAATTATAGACCTCAATTCATAAATCCTAAACCCTACAAAAATATATCATAAACTCATAATTTATAAACCTTACTCTTTAAAATATATTAGAAATAATAATTTACTTAATTTGATATAATTAAAATTATTTCGTAATGTAATTGTAGATAATTTTTAAAAAATGAATTTCTATATAAGCTGAACTTTAAAAATGTTGTCTTTAAAAATGAAAGTGAAGGACATCCAAATTATGTTCAGAAATTAAAGTTGCTTACATCTCAATTGTTTACCGAATAAATATTGGACAGAAAAATATAATTTTTTTAAATTTTCCAATATTTGTTTACTTACAAAAATAAGTCAATAATACTACTAAGTTTTTAAATCACACACCATTTCTTTCATTGTTAGCATGTTGTATCAACAATGGAAAATATTTTATTTCAACATAAAATTTTTCATTCCCCAATATTTTTCAACAAACAATCTGACCCATCTAAGATTTTTCTTATAATCATGTTTTAATTTTTCAAATAATTATTTTCGTACTTTTTTTTCTTCCGCCCTAAGCAAATAAAAACACAAAACTTGAAGAGACAAAATATTAAAATAGCTTCAAATTAAAAAAAAATATTAATTTAGTCCCAATCTATAAAATAGTACAAAATGGTGAAATCTATAAAATAGTATAAAATGGTGAAATTAAATAATAGAACTTTGACAATTCAATTTTTTTTTAAATCATACCAAATCAGTTCAAAATTTGGTTACCTGGATTATAATAATGTTATTTTGTATCTTGAGCAAAACTGATACTTCCTTAAAAAAAAAAAAAAAAACTTTGACCGGGGGTTTGATATTTAACGGAGATAGAAATAGGGATGAAGATAAATGATTGGGATAGGGATAAAAATATACTGGAATTAATTATTCTACGTTTGTTATGTGGGATAGGGATAGAAATAAAATAATACGTTTTACTATATTACCCTTATCCAATTTTAAATACATTAAATAGAACTATCTTGCGGGATAGTTAGCATTTTCCATCTAACTCTTCTTATCTCTCAGATCTAATACCACCCCGTTCCAGTTATAAATTTGATGGGATAAAATTTATGCCTCTCATTATCTCACTCGTAAACAAATAAAGGATAACTCATTGTCTTTATCCCCTCAAACAAACCGCCCGTAAAGGCTATTTTATAGCTTATCCCTGGAAATAAAATGATTTAGAATCTGAAGTTGCAATTACAACATTTTCAGATCCACTTTCTTTCTATATTGAGGGAGGGTTATCTGGAACCCATCCCTCCCTCCCTCCGGGGACTCCTAAACCCCTATCTCCGCCATTAATATTCACAACGGCGATGTCTTAAATTAAAAAATCAAATATTAGAGATGAATGAAATGTAGTATTTACCTGTAGAAAGAGATGCCGAGATGTTGACATAGCTGAGAATAATCAGAACGAGAAGTCGCCGTTAAAACATGGCCTTGTTTCTTCATTGTTTTCGCCATGAATTGTGCGAATCCCCCAAACCCTATTATCCCAATTTTTAGACTTGATTGTGAACATGATTTTGACATACCTAGCTTTCAAAAAAAACAAAAAAACAAAAATAAAAATATATATATAGAGAGAGAGAGAAAGAGGGAGAATATGTGTGGAAGAATGAGAGGAAGTCATGGCTTAGGTAGTCTTATATAGGGAAGACTATATTTGGATAAACTTTAATTTCTCTATAGGAAAAAGTATCAAAATATAAAAAATCACATAGTTTTATATATATATATATATATATATATATATATATATATATATAAATAAAAGTGAGATCCTGTGTGACATAATAAAACTACGTAGTTTAGATGATAATTAAAAAAGGTAAGGTGGTAAATTTGTAAATAAAATGAAAGAGAGGATAGAAAAAATTGTTTTATTTTTTTTCTTTAAAATACATTTTCCCGACATCTCTAACATCGTTTTTCGAAAATTTTTATACTATTAGGCTCGTCTAAATTAGACAGTCATTTTAAGATCCCTGAAGCTCAAGTAAAAAAATTTCCGGTGAACGGAATCCAGGTGGACGTTTTCCGGCGAGCAAAAAATTGCCCAGAAACTTCTCAAAAAAATCCAGACAATGTAAAATATTATTCTAAGAAACTTTAAATCTTGGGTCGAAGCGGGATTTCTTACGGTTTAGTCCCAATAAAACGTTTTCCTTAATTTTATCCATTTTACATGCTTCAACAATTTGTTGGGTCAAAACTGTAAGGAATCTCGCTTTGAGCCAAGAATTAAAGTTTCTTAAAATGATGTTTTAAATGTTTTGAAATTTTTTGATAATTTTTTGGACATATTTTTTGTCATACTTACATTGTTCTAAATCAGTGTACCATTTGTTCCAACATAATACTTATATTGTTCCAACAGAAAATTGTTTTATTTCTTTTCTTTAAAATATATTTTTCCAACATTTGTAACCTCGTTTTCCGAATAATTTTATACTATTAGACTCGTCTAAATTAGACGGTCATTTTAAGATCCCTGAAGTTCAAGTAAAAAAAATTCCGGTGAACGGAATCCGGATTGGCGTTTTCTGGCGAGAAAAAAAGTGCCTAGAAAATTCTCAAAAAATTCCATAAAATGTAAAACATTATTCTAAGAAATTTTAATTCTTGGGTCGAAGAGGGATTTCTTACGGTTTAATCCCAATAAAACTTGTTCCTTAATTTTATCCATTTTCCATGCTTCAACAATTTATTGCGTCAAAACTATAAGGAATCTCGCTTTGAGCCAAGAATTAAAGTTTCTTAAACTGATGTTTTATATATTTTGGAATTTTTGATAATTTTCTAGGTACGTTTTTTTGTCCTACTTACATTGTTCCAAATCAGTGTACCATTTGTTCCAACATAATACTTATATTGTTCCAACAGAAAAATGTTTTATTTCTTTTCTTTAAAATACATTTTCCGGACATTTCTAACCTCGTTTTTTGAAAAATTTTATACTATTAGACTCGTCTAAATTCGACAGTCATTTTAAGATCCATGAAGCTCAAGTAAAAAAAATTTCGGTGAACGGAATCCGGGTGGGCATTTTCTGGCGAGAACAAAAGTACCCAGAAAATTCTCAAAAAAATTCAAAAAATGTAAAACATTATTCTAAGAAACTTTAATTCTTGGGCTGAAGCGGGATTTCTTACGGTTTTGACCCAATAAATTGTTGAATGATGTAAAATGGATAAAGTTAAAGCAAAAGTTTTATTGGGACTAAACCGTAAGAAATCCTACTTCGACTCAAGAATTAAAGTTTCTCTAAATAATGTTTTACATTTTCTGAAATTGTTTGAGAATTTTCTGGATACTTTCGGGTTTTTTTTATCGGAAAACGCCCATCTAACCGCCAGATTCCGTTGATTTGGGACTAAACCGTAAGGAATCTCATTTCGAGTTAAGAATTAAAGTTTTTCAGAATAATGTTTTACATTTTTTGGATTTTTTTGAGAATTTTCTGGATATTTTTTCTTACAGAAAAACAGATCGCCGGATTCCATTCACCGGAAATTTTTTTACCCGAGCTTCTGGGATCTTAAAATGACCGTCTAATTAAGACGAGTCCAACGGTATAAAATTTTTTGAAAAACAAGGTTGGAAAAGTTGGAAAATGCATTTTAAAGAAAAAAAATAAAAAAATTTTCTCTTTTCTTTAATTTACAAATTTGCCACCTCCTTTTGGTTAATTACAAAATTGGTCTTTGTCACACAATAAAGCTTGTCACACTCTATAGGAGATGGCTCTTGTAAGAACCATTTTTTAGGTGAGGAAGGTGAGAACACTTAAAACTACGTTGTTTTGAGTAGGAAAATTAAAAAAAATCATTGCTGCTGATGGGGTTCGAACATTGGACTCTTCATTTACACTTCACACTGCTTACCACTAAACCAATTGCTTTTCTTATGTATTATGTTGCGCGCTGCTTAATATATAACTTCCCTTTTAGCTTCTATTGTTTAACATTGGGTAAGTTACATGGATGTCAAGAATTAATTGATTTATTACAGATGTCTTATACTTATCTATAAAATTACAATTGTGTCAAACTTTAAAACTCTAAACTGCTTTTAGCATCAAAAGACACAACCCATTAAAGTAGGGGTAGTTTTTTAAATTAATATTAAATAATAATTTCAAAATTAAAATAATAAAAATAATCATATTTTATCCCAAAAAACTGCACGATGCTTCAGTGCTCTGCGTGAAAAAAAAAAAGTTGAAAACAAAACTGATTTTCATCTTCAATTACAACAACATCAATGGGAGTATTCATATCATTAAATGAGTGAACAAGCAAGCTGATATTCATCTTCAGTTTCCTAATTCATTCTGAGAATCCTGTTATGAAAAAGAAGATGCTTTTATTCTTCCAATTTCTCCATGGCTGACCATATGTGTTTTCACTGAGGTACTTTCTAATTCTTTTTTGTTTTAAAACAACCTTCTTTCTTGGAAAACATCTTTTTCATATTGATTTTGGTTGGATTTTTCGATTACTTTGGTCGTTAATTTTGTTTATTAAGAACTCCTTAATTTTTCTGTTTTTTCGGATGTGATTTGATAGTGAAAAATCCAATGCAGTAATATTTCTTGAACCTGTAGCTTTATTTCTTAAAATTCCTTTAATTGCAGTATCAATTTTTTTTTCGACATGATTTTTGAAATATGAATTAAACAGATATTTTCATACTGTAGTTTTTTTATTTTAATGAGTATCTTTTTTAAAAAAACATAATACCTTTTCTGATGTTTTTCCATTTCCATAGTGAAATGCCAATCTGAGTAAGAACTTTATTTCAGCAGTGTCTTTTATGTTCTAGGATTTGAATTGTCATAATACTTATTCATTTAATATTAAATAAAGACTCACTAAAGATTGAAATTCAACTGAAATAGTTCACAACAGTAGATGCTGGTACAATGTGTGCACTTTTGTATATTTCTTCTAGTTCCAAACTCTTCTTTAGAACAAGCTCTTTCACTTTGGCTGATTTGAGCTCTTTCAGTCTTGGGACTTCATCCTCGACCTTCAAATTTTCAAAAACATGATTCCAGTATATCAAACATGTGAAGAGTTCCAATATCTGGAAGCTGGTAAAAAAATTATGAAATAAATATTATACCAGAAAAGCAATTGGAGTACTTTCTAACAATTAATATATAATGAAAGTATTATTCAAACTAACCATTTGAATTCTTTTAACTTGAAAAATGCATGCCTTATGATAATAGACAAAGAAAAAGATAGTTTAATGTAATTAAATTAAAAAGTTGATTTTCTGTGTTAATTAACACACATGATAACTTTTTAGTTTTTTTGTAATGCATATTTAGATTTACTTAGTATAAACTATTTCTTATCATGTTCTAATTGGTTGTTTCTACATTTTTATTATAATATTCTTTGTTACAAGTCTTTTTTTTTTATTGCAGTGTTTGGGGAATTTGTAAAATCTTTTTTTCAATCTTAAAACATACAACAAACAAGTCAAACCTGGTAAGTTGCACTATCAATATTTTATTCTATACATACATACTTACTGAGTAGCATTTTGAAAATATTATGAGATTTAATATCAGAACATTATTTAGTTTTTGGTACTGAACATTACAATGTTTTAAAAATTTTAGCACTAAATATTTTGTTGAATTTGTTCTGGAAGGTTAAATAATGGTAGCATGTCCATTACTCCTCCATTTCAATGGATTTTGGTCGCCAGATTTCAAATTTCAAAATTTCGAAACAGATGGAGTTGTGTTGCCAGAAAATAGTTCTTTCGGAATGATGTACGATGTTTTATCGAATCAGTTGAAGGTTAACAAAGACACAACTACAATGAAGATTCAATTCCAAGTAAATCATATGCATTTTGTTTTTAAATTTTTATGTATTAATTTCGTCAAGCATAATATATATATATATATATATATATGAGACTAGTTTATTAAATTTATATTATTTAACCATTTATACAGTTAAAAGAAGGCCTTGCCCCAATGAATATTTCAAATGACATGAATTTTTCATTCTATATGCAAATGAGAACCGGAGTGGAAAATGGGATGAACTATCCTTTATGTATTAGTATGGAGGAAAAGATAAACTTGGAACTGAGCACATATCAACCTCTAAGCATTGAAAATGTAGAAGATTCTAATTTACAGATTGTTCAAGCTCAAGAAGCTCCTCTAGATATGATTGATTATGTCTATCAATTAACTCAATCAATTTTGGAGGAGCTAGATAATCCAATTAGAATTGAAGACGGGAAAGAGATAGAAGGAGATTCATCACTAATTTCAGACAATAGGTTCAAAAACTTTCAGGAGGGAAATATTTTTATTGACAAAGCAACATTACAAAGTGCATTAAGCTTTTATGCAATTGAAGAACGCTTTCAATTTAGAACTGAGAGATCAAGTCAACAACATTATTTTGTAAAATGTATTGATCCAAGTTGTTGTTGGATATTTCGAGCAAGTAGGTGTGGAAACTCAAGTGCATTTCAGATTAAGAGATTTGTGAACAACCACTCTTGTTCTTTAGATATTAGATTTTCGGGGAAGAGGCAAGCTACTAGGAAATTTATTGGTGAAGTGATAAAAATGAAATATGTGGAAGCGAAGTCTCAGTATAAACCTGGAGATATAATTGAAGATATGAGACTTGGTTATGGGGTAAATATAAACTATCAAAAGGCTTGGAATTCGAAAGAAAAGGCACTTGAATTAATTCGTGGCAAATCGAAGGATTCATACCAATTACTACCAAGCTACCTACATATGTTAGAACAAACAAACTCAGGGACTATTATTGAATTCATAAGAGATGCATCAAATGCATTCTTATATGTTTTTATTGCTTTTAGTGCAACAATTAAAGGTTGGAGGTACTGTTGGCCAACCGTAGTTGTTGATGGCACTTTCTTAAAAGCAGCTCATGGTGGTACATTAATAACAGCTTGCACTCAAGATGCCTCAGGTAATAATTACATACCTTTCTCTTTATATATTTATATAAACATACTTATTTGATGTGATTTTTTAAAGTCAATAATAATCTGAATAATGATATTTTTAAGAGTCCTCTGACATGTCTGTTTCACTTACTTTAGATATTACAAATTATAATTAAGTTGTTTGTTTTTGGTAATTACCATTTACTTATTTACATGCTAAAAAAATGTTATGTCAATCTTTAATATTTTTTTAATAGTAAAAGAAGCTTTATTGTAATTTGTAATGAGTGTTAGTTTCATAAATAAGATTGCATCAAATCCCACTCATAAAAATGTAATCATTTATATGTAGGAGCAATTTTCCCATTAGCATTTTGTGTGGTTGATTCAGAAAATGATTCTTCTTGGGAATGGTTCTTCAAAAAATTTAGAGAATCATATGGGACAAGGAATGGAATTTCCTTTGTATCAGATCGTCATGAAAGTATTGCAAAGGGATTGGGTAAAATCTACCCAGAGGTAGACCATTATGCTTGCACGTATCATTTGCGGTGTAACTTGAAGTCTCGATTCCAAAAAGACCCCAAAAAAGTAGGTATGTTTTTCGAGCGAGCTGCAAAGTCCTACACAAATGTGGAGTTTGAATTGAATATGATTCAATTGGACCGTGTTGACAAAGAAATAAGAGCTTATTTATCAAATACTGGATTCAAAAAATGGGCGAGATGCTATCAATTTGCAAATAGGAGCTACAATATGACTTCAAATATAGCAGAATCAATGAATGCAGTGAACAAAGCAACTCGTGAATTGCCCATCACCGCTTTAATAGAACAACTGAGAGATTTAACACAAGAATGGTTTGTTAAAAATAGATTGGTTGCAGAATCTACATTCACGAAGTTAACACGGAGGCATGAAGAGAAACTGAAGAAAAATTACATTGATGCAGAAAAATATAAGGTATGTGGATAATTAAGTGTTTTTATTTAATTAGATTAGAGCTATCATTAAACATTAGTAATTTCTTTAAATGAAGATATACGCATTTGTATTGTTAATATAATTAACAAACATGCCTTTATTACAGTTATTCTTTCGCATGCTTTTACATACCTTTTTTTTAATGTACTACATAGGTGAAGGAATCGAATCATGAAGTGTTTAAAGTCAGTGTTGGTAAAGATGACTTTGTTGTTGATATGTCGGCTAGAAAATGCACATGCAACCAATTTCAAATAGATGAAATTCCATGTGCTCATGCGTTAGCAATAACCAGTAAAAAACATTTGGATCCGTATCTATTTTGTTCAGAATATTTCACCAAAGAAGCAATGATATCAACATATGAATGCAGCATTTTTCCAATACCAAAGCAAAATACATGGGATATTCCAATGAATGTGAAAGATATCATTATGCATCCTCCACATTGCAGAAACAAAGCCGGAAGACCCAAAAAAAGGCGGTATAGATCAGTTTGGGAATCAAAGGCACAAAATCGATGTTCTAGGTGTGGAAAAAAAGGGCATAATAGGAAGTCATGCAACAATGGAGTTAATTCAAACCAAAATATTTGAAGTATCATTGTTGAGCATTTTATTGGTAGTTGTGAAGTGTGTTATTGGATATTTCTAGTTTCATTGTGAAAAATTTATTGTATTAAGAATATTGAATTTTAGAATTTGAATAGATTGAACTGCTTGGTGAAAGTCACACATTTAAACACAAATCCATAATTAAATGTCCTACATTGAGTTGATATGACATTTGGTTGATGTTTTTTGAATTTTAGCAAACAGAAACGACTCTGAACTGCGGAATTAAAACGGTAAATGCTTCTTTGTTATTCATGTTTGTTTCCTAGAGGCTCTGTGCATTATTTGCCTTTTAAAATGCTAATTATTAGCTTTGAAAATTCTTTTGCTTGTAGTCATAATTGTATGTATTGCATTGGTGTGCAGGAAAATTATGGATGCACAGTAATAAGACCGTTTGAAAAGTGCAGACATGCAAGTAACTGTGTATTGTGTTAGCATAAATTTAAATATATTTTGCTATATTTTTCTGATTTTCTAGGAGGATGTGGTAATTTTGTCATACAATGTCAGTGATAACAATCTAACCCATGGTCTATAATTGATCACTAAATGATTGTGTCCACATTTATTTAGATTTTAAAAACAAACAGGTATATGAAAAGGATAGAGTTATATGCCTTTTGCAAATGTGTTAATAACGAAAATTGGAATTCTTGATTATTTAGTTTTGTAAAATGTTTGATCTGTAGAAGAAGTTCAAGTAGCAGCCTGAACTAATTGGGTATGTGTTTGTAAGGAAATGTAGGAGAGTTTGGTAATGATGATTTACCAGCAGAAAAAGAAGAAGTTTGAGTAGCAGCAGTAGCAAGAAAAGTTTTAATATTTGTCCCAATTTATAGAAGAAAACAAATTGTATAATGAATGACTACAAATTTTTCAATTACTCATGTTTAATATAATGTAGCAATTTTAGTGCACAAAACTTTTATTTTGTCTTTAGAATATCATATTTATTTGTCATGTGCAGAGTGTTAGATTTTAGCATTTTAAATTTTGTCTTTGATTGACCATTATTAAAGCCAAAACATTAGGGGTATTTTTGATCCTGGTTCAAAACGTTAGAGTAAAATTGCTCCTGATTGAAAACATTAGGGGTAAAATTGCACCATTGTAGACGTTAGAAGTAAAATTGCATCATTTTAGACGTTAGGGGTAAAATTGCTCCTAATTCAAAACATTAGGGGTAAAATTGCACCATTTTAAACGTTAGGAGTAAAATTGCACCATTTTAGACGTTAGGAGTAAAATTGCTCCTAATTGAAAATGTTAGGGGTAAAATTGCACCATTTTAGACGTTAGGAGTAAAATTGCTCCTAATTGAAAACGTTAGGGGTAAAATTGCACCATTTTAGACGTTAGGGGTAGAATTGCTCCTAATTCAAAACGTTAGGGGTAAAATTGCACCATTTTAGACGTTAGGAGTAAAATTGCACCATTTTAGACGTTAGGAGTAAAATTGCTCCTAATTGAAAACGTTAGGGGTAAAATTGCACCATTTTAGGCGTTAGGAGTAAAATTGCACCATTTTAGACGTTAGGAGTAAAATTGCTCCTAATTGAAAACGTTAGGGGTAAAATTGTACCTTTATAGACGTTAGACGTAAAATTGCACCATTTTAGACGTTAGGAGTAAAATTGCACCATTTTAGACGTTAGGAGTAAAATTGTTCCTAATTGAAAACGTTAGGGGTAAAACTGCACCATTTTAGACGTTAGGAGTAAAATTGCACCACTTTAGACGTTAGGAGTAAAATTGCTCCTAATTGAAAACGTTAGGGGTAAAATTGCACCATTATAGACGTTATGGGTAAAATTGCTCCTAATTCAAAATGGTAGGGGTAAAATTGCACCGTTAGGAGTAAAATTGCGCTATTTTAAACGTTAGGAGTAAAATTATTCCTGAACCAAAATGTTATGGTATTTTTGCACCTTAACACTAATTTTTATAATCAAGCCACAACTGATTTAAAGCTGCTATATTTTTTCATATTTAATTCCTTACATGTGTGTCAGATCACGGCATTTATAGTTTGTCTTAATGTATATGCTGTAAAATAGTGCTAAAAACATGTTTATAGTTAGAAAAGATTGTATCCTCCATAAATTTAAGTAGAAACCAATTGTGTATTATCACTTAATGATAAAATTAAATATGATAAAAAATATAGCAGAAACTGAATAGTGTAACTGTTAAATAGTGTCTGAATATTCAGTAAATAGTATCTGAATAATAGTATAACTATTTACTCGCCATTTTGGATACTATAACTATTAGATAGTATATGAATAATCAGTAACAAGTATTTTGTTTTGATAAAAATTCAAAAACATCTGATTATGAAAAAGAGAGTAATACAAACTATTAAAATGTATTCTACAAACAGAATTCATAAAAATAAATACAAACAAAAGGAAATATATTCATTGGTAAATGTTATGATTATAATTTCCTAGAAAATGCAAATTGTAACTTCAACAATCTCTCTAACATCATAGCTGATCTAACAAACAGTAAACTTAATTAGCTTGAATTACTCAACTCAATATCGCTGTCTATGCAATCATTAGCCTTCATAAGTCCATGCTGATACAACAACATTGTATATCTTTTACGTTGAAAATCAACAGAAATGTTGCTAGATATCTGCTTATTTTCAATGAAAAGCTCTGCAAATGCGCACATGAGAATCCCGCTTTCTCTGTATAATTTGCACATAAATGAAATGTTACTTTGGGTTCTGCAAATTAAATTACCATTATAAAAAATAAAAACATATATCATACTTAAAATCAAAATAAAAACGTACTTGTTATCTAGTTGTGGTAGGTTTTGCATCTCCTCAACAATATATGGCTCTCGTGTACTTGTCCCAGCGTATGGATGAGAGTTTTGATCAATGTCCGTCCGAATTGAATAAAATCCAGACAACTCAATAAAAAAAGGTAGTAATTCACAATATGCTGATAAGATTGATCTAGCTTCACGAGACACCAAAGGAGACCTCAACGAATTATATAAATATATCTTCCTATCTAGAAAAGACAGTCTAGCTAATATCCAATGATTTCGTTTTTTCCCCAAGAATATCGGAAAGAGAACATGATCAACATTTATCCATGATGTGGAACAATCCATGAAATAACCAAGAATTAAAGGGAAAATATCTTGATCTTTTTTTAGTATGAAGTCATCACGACCACTAGATATGTATTGGCCATATAGAGACTGAATATGGTCATCAAAATATGGATTGGTTGTTGTGCACCTTAATACGCAGCATTTACCATACATAATTTTCTTTCGCAAGTAATAGAATATCACGTTGACATGCTGCAAGAAAAAAACATTTGAAAAATTGAATAAAAATTGATTATATAGTGAAAAATACAAATCATTTGTGTATGATTTATTGAAATTATTAAAGGATTAACCAAAAGAATAATAAAAAAAAGCATTATCAAAATGAAGGATTAAACAAATTCAACATTTACATACCGTTTTTGTGATACAGCGACCAATGGTGCGCAAATCATATAACCAAATCTTCTCCTGAATTAAATCAACAGAAAAATCCAAAGATGTCCCTATCATATCATGATCTTTGATGTAAATCTTCCCCCTATCATGTTCAAATTAAAGAATAGAATGTTAGTATAATTTTTGGATGAAAACTGAATTTTATTATAGACATTAAATGACTTACTTTCTCCATTTGTTAACTCCTTGAAGCAACCACCTTTCAAATATATCATTTTGAGGATCTTCATCATCAAAATCAACAATTAGGGAAAACAGACACATTTCCTTCACTGAATTTGATTTTGATATAGACTTTTCAGTATTCTGTTGAAATCCATAATTAGGTAAATTGGATGTGTGAATGACTGATACTGGTAAAGCATCTGATTTATTAACACATGGAGTAAGACCAATATCGAATGAAGGAGCATCATCTTTTGTGATATTAACTAAGGCATTAGCTCTCCTTAGGTTATCCTATAATAAAAAGGAAAAATGTCAATATATAACAGTTACTGTAAAAATATATTAATGTATTAATTTCACAAAACCCACATTTTTTTTCTCTAATTCAATGGTCTTGTATGCTGAACCTTCTATAGCATCCAGCTGACTTGGATTCATTTCATCTAAGATTTTACCAAAAGACTCCTGTTTGAAAATGTATTCATATAAGGTATATTTAGTTGATGAGTTGTTTTAAAAAAAATTAACGAAAATACAATTAAATATGATACCTCATCATTATTCTCATTTGACATGCCATCAATCCTATCAACCAATCCACATCCAGCAAAGTCAATTAGAAATGATGATTTTGGATTCCCATTTTCACCTTTGGGACGTGACCTTGATTTTCCAGTTGAACACCCTTGTTGGTTGTCATATATCCTATTCTTCACTGTTATGTTATTATCCTATGCCATGATTTTAGAGAAATAAGCTTTAGCATGATTAAGTACTTTTTTCATGAAATGAAACAAGTTTATTAAAAAAAAAGAGAATTATGGGATATTCATACAATTACTGTTAAGACGTAAACAAATAAAACATTTAAAAACACACGCGTTTCATCACATTTATAAATTTTTGAAGTATTAGAAATTTTACCTCATTACCATCAAAATCATGACCCAATGATTCTGTATTGATGGTTTGTGCTATACTTTTGTTAGCAGACAAGGTCATTTTACCTACAATCTTCTTTGAAGGAGCAACTTCTTTTGTAAGAGGTTCCTTATAAAACATAACAAAATAGTATTAATAAAAAGATAATTGTTAGATTAATTCTTGACATGTGAGTTTGGAAGCTTTATTTAACAACTGGGTTTTTCCGAATATGTTGTCTGTTACAAATGGTATGTGTACATTACGAAAACTAGTTTCAGAACCTACTATTAACCATATTAGAAAAAGGATAATGACTTTACCTTTTCATCAACAGGATAGGCATCACTTGATTTATCAGTACTAGATTCTTCAACTTGATGGTTTGGTAATGACTACATGTCAAATAAAAAAAATGAAATGAGTGAGATTAAAGTGAGCAGCGCATTATAATTTACTATTTTTATTGGTAAATTCTGCAGAAAAAAAAAGAAACAGATTGTATTGACTTTATACTTAACTCGGAAAAACAGTAACGACCAAGACATAGAAAAAACTAATATTTGTGTGATTTATGTCAGGAATCTAAGTTGACAAAATATTAAAGATCAGAATAAAAATAAATATATGGGTAATCCTATCATTTTAAAGATCAAAATGGTTATCAATTTGAATACAATCTGATTGTATTTTATGTCCTACTTGTATTCCATTTATATTGTAGGATTTTGTATTGCCCCATTAAATAATAAATTAGGTTATAACTATTTAATTATAAATTGTAATTGCTTTTTAGCTAAAAGATGCAACATCATGGTTTATGTTCTTGTGATTTGAATGGACCCACCAATTTTTCTTCAAACTCTTATTTTTGTGTTACTATGTCGTGTGGTTTCTAAATATACATAAATATACTACAATTTCATTGGTTTTATGGCAAGTTATTTCTTTTAGTGATAGTTTAGTACTAGTGTTCTTCACAAGAAATATTTTTGGTCAGATGAAAGTATTTATTCAGCAACCTTTTTTAATAAATCATTATCACTATATTCTATATGAAATAGATAACAAAGCATACTTCATGAATCATGACCTACACAAGTTTTATAATTACACCAGTTATAAAATAACACAAAATTGCAAATGCAAATCTATCATTTTTTTTTTAATAATAAAATGATTTGTATTATTTTTTCACAAAAAAAAGCCAAAATTAAATTAAAAAAAGCATATATATGGTTATACCTATTATTATAGGTTTTAGTTTTTTAAATACAGCAAATACAAAACAACACTTAAATTTGATTAAAGGGAATACAGTTCAGATACCTTGTTAATATCATTTGCTGCACAAGCTTTTCCTAAGTTCCTTAGCTCATTTCTGATCTCTGCCATATATCCGTAAAAGTGGGCTTGTAAAGAAGCTATATGTATCCCCAACCCTTTTACTTCATTTGCAATATCCGTTATACGTTCATTCAACAAGGTGAATTGATCATCCTTTTCGTCCTCATTTGACCGCGAGAACTCTCCTTCACTACTTGATTCAAACGGATAACTATCATTACTTGCCATAAATTCTAATTGATAGTTGTGATTCTCATCAAATAGGCCATTTTCAAAACCATCTGCTATTTCCTTCCCTTTTTTGAATAGCCCTTGTAAATGAAGCAACTCCTTCTCCGCCACCGTAGCTGTTATATTCCTCACTTTTAACTAGAATTCATTAGAAACAAAAAAGTGTCAAAATAATTTAATTTCATATATAACAAATTAGACTAATTAATACAAAAACTACTTACTAAATGAGAAGGAAGGCTGAATATTTCTTTTTGCAAATCTTTCATGTGCGGTTTTCCAATAGAAGACCAGTTCAATATTCGAGGGACTGCCCTTACAATCCTTTTGGCGAATTTACCATCTATTGAACCACAGCATTCATAAAACCATACCTGGAATGCTATTGGACATCCTAGTATGCTACATTTTGTTGGAAAACCAGAATGGACATAACCACCTCGGTGGGACTTACCAGTGTATTTCTCTTTCAATGACTTAAATGTGTAATCAAATGCAATTTTCCCCCATGGAAAAACATTGAAATAAGGACCATCGACAATTTGAAAATGCAAATCAGGAATGCATTGGTTTGGTAGGTTTGATAACAAATAGTGGTGTAACAAATATAAGAACGCCAGTTTCACTGCATCTTCATCACAATCCCAACGCTTATTTTTGAAACACTCAAAAATTGAAAGCTTGGTAACTTTTTCTAAACCCCCAAAATATTTTTTTTAAGGTCAATGATTCATTAGATGCATTAAAATTTTCAACTAGTCCAATACATTGTAAACCTGTCACTAATGCAAACTCTTCAATTCCAAATTTTAACCTAATCCCACACACATTAAACCACATTTCATGATCATTTTCTTGATTTACCTCACGCAATAGTAAAGCATGCAAAATTTGAGGTTGAACAACAATGTTATCGAATTTTAAAAAATGACCGAAACTAGTTTTTCCAAAAAAAGCTAATTGAGATGAAGATAAAGATTGTTTAATATGAAGAATAGCATCAACGGTTATGGTTGTTGACAAGCAACATGAATAGAAATGCTCAGGCTTAATAAGGTAATCCCATTCCTGTAATCATCCAAAAAAATGTTATGGAGAAATAAATATTTAAGTACGTTGATATTTAATTTAAATAAATTAACTTTCTAACCCTCAATTCTTCTTTTTTCCTTGGGCACCATTTCTTACGCTCATTCACTTGCACTATATTAGGAGACCCGTTGTTATTCTTACTATCTCTGCTTTTCATTTTGGATTTCGGAGTAGCGTTAGATTTCGGTATTTTGAGAAAGGCACCTGATATTCTTTTCTGTTTCATTCTACCCAATTTATTAGATTTTGGAGAATTATGCAGCAAATTATTTATTCTTTTCACCATACTTGCAGAAAAAAAAAATATTATTTAGACAGCATATTAACTTTTAATTTCTGAAATCTACAGACTTATGCATTATCTATTAAGAATGTGCCTCATAGCTTTTAATTTTCGTAATCTACAGAGTTATGGTGTAATCAAAAGCAATTCATTCTTAAAAAGAAATGGTTTGCTCAAAATCAGCTTCATCAATTGGTTGTATTAAAAAAATCCAGCTAGAGAGACAAAAGTATGTTAGGAAAATGATATTAGGAATATCAGGAAATTCCTAAGGAATTAGGAATCATAAGGATAGAGAGAGAAGAAATTTCAGAACCAGACTAGCAAGAAGGATATTAGGAATCAGAAAGATGGAGAGAAAAGAAATTTGAGAACCAGGCCAGCAAGAAGGATATTAGGAATTGGGAAAAAAGTGAAGCAATCGCAAAAAATACAAAGGATAATGAAACATACCTGGCTGAATTAGAAATGCTTCTGAAATTCATACAAACAAAGCAATAATCTAAAAAACTCAGAAGGTATTGGAAGAAGAAGACAGTTGTTTTTCAAATTCATGAACAACAAAAAGAAGGATAAAGAACACAAAAAGAAACAGATCAAAAAAATCAAAACTGTAATAGGATAGTGGAAACGTGAATATAGGTTTGAGTAATGGGATTTGGAGTAAACGTGAATATAGGTTTGAATAATGGATATTGAAGTAAATAATTAATGATTTAATATCAATAACTGCTAGGTTTGAATAATGGATATTGGAGTAAATAATTAATGATTTAATATCAGATAACTGCTAATTTGACAAAATTAAAAATATTTGAATTGAATATGATTTTATTCAATTAAAATAAATACCTATGATAATATTAAAAAATAGAGGATATATAATTGTAAAATAAAATCTAAAACTGATTTTCTGTGTAATTTCCTCTTTAACATTTGATGCATTCACTTATTAATATCGATTAAATTTGTATAATAATAAAATATTAATAGAAAAAAAAAAGAAATGTGCATAATAATTAATTATTAATAGAATAAAATCCGAGAACATGCTCTAATTTCTTATTTATTTAATTTCTCTATATTTTTGTAATTTATATTTTAAAATGTTCAGGACGATGTTCTAAATATTGTTACATATGTTCTAAACTTTATAATTTGTGTTCTAAAAATTAAGTATAATGTTTTAAAAAAATAGTAACTATATGGACCATTTTTGCATTTGTTCTATAATATAATTTATAACTCATATTCTAAATAACATAATGTATGTTCTAAAAAACATAACGTATGTTCTAAAGTTTATATTTTGTGTTCCAAAAATTAAGTATAATGTTCCAAAAAAATCAGTAGATATCTAGATCGTTTTTTCATTTGTTCTATAATATAATTTATAACTCATGTTCGAAAAAACATAACGTATGTTCTAAAAAAATATGTCGTACGTTCTAAACTTCATAGTTCAAGTTTTAAAAGTTAAAATATATGTTCTAACGTTTGTTTTAAAAAATATATAGTTTGTGTTCCAAAAATTAAGTATAATGTTCTAAAAAACTCAGTAGATATCTGGATCGTTTTTTCATTTGTTCTATAATATAATTTATAACTCATGTTCGAAAAAACATAACACATGTTCTAAAAAACATAACGTATGTTCTAAAAAATATGTCGTACGTTCTAAACTTTATAGTTCGTGTTTTAAAAGCTAAAATATATGTTCTAACCTATGTTTTAAAAAGTATATTTTCTTATATAACATAAATTACAAAAAAATATAAAGGAACTAAATAAATAAGAAATTAGAGCATGTTCTTGGATTTTTTTTCTATTAATAATTCATTATTATGCACATTTCTTTTTTTTCTATTAATAATTCATTATTATGCACATTTCTTTTTTTCTATTAATAATTCATTATTATGTATATTTAATCGATATTAATAAGTGCATGCGTCAAATATTAAACAATAGAAGCTACTGGCACAATGGTATATTAAGCAGCGCGTATGATATAATGAACAAGAGAAGCAATTGTTTCAGTGGTAAGTAAGGTGGAGTGTAGATGGAAGAGCCTAGGTTTGACTCCCACTAGTAGCATATAGTCTTTTTTATTAATTTTTATACTCAAAACGACGTAGTTTTGAGTGAGAACCTCCTCTTAGGTGATGACACTTCCTTATAGTGAGAACACTCAAAACTATGACAATTGATGTGATGGGGTTTGAACCTTAAACCCTTGATTTACACTCCACAGTGTTTATCACTAAGACAATTGCTTTTATTATGTATTATGCCACGCGCTGCTTAATATATCACTTCCCTTATAGCTTCTATTATTTAATATTTGACGCATTCACTTATTAATATCGATTAAATGTGTATAATAATGAATTATTAATTAATAGAAAAAAAAGAAATGTACATAATAATGAATTATTAATAGAAAAAAGATATGTGCATAATAATGAATTATTAATAGAAAAAAATCCAAAAACATGCTCTAATTTCTTATTTATTTAATTCATCTATATTTTTGTAATTTATGTTTTAAAATGTTAAGGACGATGTTCTAAATATTGTTACATATGTTCTAAACTTTGTAATTTGTGTTCTAAAAATTAAGTATAATGTTTTAAAAAAACCAGTAAATATATGGACCATTTTTGCATTTGTTCTATAATATAATTTATAACTCATATTCTAAATAACATAACGTATGTTCTAAAAAACATAACGTATGTTCTAAAAAACATAACGTATGTTCTAAAGTTTATAGTTTGTGTTCCAAAAATTAAGTATAATGTTCTAAAAAAATTAGTAGATATCTTGATCGTTTTTTCATTTGTTCCAAAAATATAATTTATAACTCATGTTCGAAAAAACATAACACATGTTCTAAAAAAACATAACGTACGTTCTAAAGTTTATAGTTTGTGTTCCAAAAATTAAGTATAATGTTCTAAAAAAATCAGTAGATATCTGGATCGTTTTTTCATTTGTTCAAAAAATATAATTTATAACTCATATTCGAAAAAACATAACACATGTTCTAAAAAATATAACGTATGTTCTAAAGTTTATAGTTTGTGTTCCAAAAATTAAGTATAATGTTCTAACAAAATCAGTAGATATCTGGATCATTTTTTCATTTGTTTTAAAAATATAATTTAAAACTCATGTTCGAAAAAACATAACACATGTTCTAAAAAATATGTCGTACGTTCTAAACTTCATAGTTCGTGTTTTAAAAGTTAAAATATATGTTGTTTCAAAAAAAAAAGTTAAAATATATGTTCTAACGTATGTTTTAACAAATATATTTTCTTATATAACATAAATTACAAAAATATAAAGGAATTAAATAAATAAAAAATTGGAGCATGTTCTTGGATTTTTTTTTCTACTAATAATTCATTATTATGCACATTTCTTTTTTTCTATTAATAATTCATTATTATGCATATTTAATCGATATTAATAAGTGCATGCGTCAAATATTAAACAATAGAAGCTACTAACACAATGGTATATTAAGCAGCGCGCGTGATACAATGTACAAGGGAAGCAATTGTGTCACGTCCGTGTCCAAAAATTTATTTGTATACTATAAAATTATATTATTACAATATTACAAGTATAGCCAAATCATTATTATTATTATTTTTCCATTATTATTATTATTAATTATTACATTTTTGTTATCTTTCAAATACATTAGATATGGTGAACTTCTCAAAAGCATCATTATCTACTCTTTTATCATTAAAATATGAATTTTATTGTTTGTGAATTTTTAATTATACACTATCTTTTCTTTACTTAATTAATAAAAATAGTAGTAACCACAAATAATGACTATTTGATATTTTTTATTATTAAAGATTGGTTAGCGAGGAAGGGTAAGCGGCGGACATCCCAGCTATGCTGGCACCCCCACCACAGACCCAAAATAGCCCCGAACCAAATTTATTAAAAAAGTAAATAAATGTCATAATACAAAAAGAATAAAGAATAAAATGAAGCCAAAGAATTACGAAAAGCGATAAACGCAACGTCCTACACGATCATGAAAAAAGACCGATCCACAAAAATCTGGGACAACATCCCACCAAGTCGAAGCTGTTGCCGTCCGTCCATAATTTGCAAGCGAATCCGCAACATGATTTCCTTCACGAAAAATATGAGACACCACAAAAGCCACATAATCGATTTGATTTAAACAACTGAACCATTTTTGTCTAAGCAACCAAAGAACCGAACAAGATTTAGATTTGAACATCTGCACAACATACATTGAGTCGCTTTCAAGCCAAAATTTCCGCCAACCTTTGCTGATAGCCATGTCAATGGCGTAAATAGCAGCAGATAGTTCAGCAAGATAAGCAAAGGAACTTTCAATCGGAAAGGCAAATGCACCAAGGCACATGCCAGTATGCGAGCGATAAATACCTCCGCAACCCGCAGGACCAGGAGCACCCGTGACAGACGCATCAGTATTGATCTTAATCCAATCCCTCGGAGGTGGTTGCCAAAAAATCGAAGTAATGTGCGGAGCCTTAGCAAGATGCTTTTTAATCCCGAGCTCACCTAAGATTTGAAGCTCAACTAGCGAATTCCAAACGGAGCCCCGTCCAGTGTGAGCAGATTCACGAACAGCTCCCCAAATCCGTCTCAGCGTGACGGAAGTATCAACCCTCTCATCCTAAAAAATGGACCTATTACGAGCAAGCCATAGAGCCCAAATTGTATTGACAATTGCTGCCGCCCACAAATCAGCGATTTGAGTACTGAAACGTTGAATAACAGCATAATCAACCAGATTCTTAAGAGTCGAGTCTGTGTTAATTCGTCTTCCAAACAATGAGCTGACACCATGCCAAATAAATTTGGAAAACCGACAGGAGACAAAAAGGTGGTCCAACGTTTCAGAATCTAACGAGCACAAACTGCAACGAGAAACAACTTGACAGCCGCGCAACTGAAGCTGATCATGTGTTGGCAAATACCCAAGATAAGCCCACCATCCAATAAGCGAGTGTGCAGGAGGAACACTCTGACACCTTAAAAAATGACTCCAAGGCTGTTGAGTAGGAGGAGATCTAAGCCAAGCGTGCATGAGCTTAACAGTTAAAACCCCACTCGTAGCAGGCTTCCAAACACAAATATCAACATCATCCCTACCCCGCCTAATATTCTGCAATCTATTCTCCACATCCGCAGGTAACACGGGCAGATTATGCCAATTATTACCATCCAAATAATCCTCCACCAAATCAAAACAACGACGTTGTTGACTAGCAGATAGGCCAACCTGTGCAGCCAGTGAAGGACACATCCAGGCCCCATTCCAAAAATTAAATTCAGAGTGCTGACCAATCCACCAAAAACAGTGATGCTCAACTTCAGAATAAATGGATTTTATCGAGCCCCAAATAGAAGAATTCATGATATAATGTCATGACTGTCCCGCTTTATTGAGAAAACGAGTTCTAAGTAAGTTAAAGCAGAGAGACTTTTCTTGAAAAAGACCCCAAGCCATCTTTCCATTCAATGCCTTGTTTAGAATAAACAGATTCTTGATTCCAAGACCTCCATCCTTGAAGTTTTGACAACAAATTTTCCAAGGGACAGTGACAAGCTTCTTGCAATTAATGGACCCAGACCAAATAAAATTCCTCATATGCCTAGTCATACGTGTAAGCAGCGCAGAGGGCCATTTATAAATGCTAAAAGAGTGAATGAAGCTACCAGTAATTACAGAATTTACTAGAGCCACTCTCCCAGCCATAGACAAACAATGCCCTTTCCATTTAGCAAAGTGAGCAAGCACCCTATCCATCAAACTAGTTAGATGTCGTGTCTTTGGTAAACCAAAAAACAAAGGGACTCCAAGATAGCGAAATGGAACAGACCCTTGACGAATACCAATAATATCAGTAAGACGATTGCCACGTCGAGAAGAAACAAAGGAGCCCAGAAATAATTCAGATTTGTTCCAACTAACACACTGACCCGAGATAGATCCATACAACTCAAATACACCCTTAATAACAGCTAGATTACCCGAAGAGGCCCTGCAGAAGAGAAGAATGTCATCAGCATAAAATAAATGAGTCAGAAACACCTTTGCAGAAGTATATTGCATTGGAGCAAGTCGCCCAGTATCCACAAGGTGAAGCAACCAACGGCTAAGAAAGTCCTCGGCAATACCAAACAATATAGGAGACATCGGATCGCTTTGTCGAACCCCTCTTGAACATCTGAAATATCCACTAATGGCACCATTGTTCAAAATTGAAATCCGAAATGCAGATAAAACATTCAGAATCCAGTCTCTGAATTGAATAGAGAAACCAAAAGTGTCCATCACGGCAAGTAAAAAATTCCAATTTAAAGTGTCAAAAGCTTTCCTGATGTCATCCTTCAAGGCTAAGTTCCCTCCAAAACACTTTTTACGAAGCATATTAGTGCCTTCAGAAGCAAGCGAAATGCATTGGTGAATACTTTGTCCAGGAATAAATCCAAATTGATTCTGAGAAACAATGTGAGATGCAATAGAAGCGAGTCTATCAGCCAAAATTTTTGTAATTATTTTATAACTAAAGTTGCTCATTGCAATAGGCCTATACTGATCAAGAGATATCGCACCCTCCACCTTCGGGATAAGGACCATAATAGTGGAGCACAGGCCAGGATGTATATATCATGCCACTCATAAAGAAGCTTTTGACAACAGCAAACACATCAGCACCAACAATATCCCAGAAAGACTGAAAAAAGACCCCAGAAAACCCATCAGGTCCAGGAGAACTACTGCTATCCATTGCAAAGACTGCCATATGAACTTCATTCATATCCGGGCAACGAGTAAGCAAATCATTATCCAAGTCAGAGACAAGATGTGGAACAACCTCATAAACTAGATCATAATTCTATGGCAAGACCTCATCATTTTTAAAAAGACTTGAATAAAATTCAGCAATATATGTCCTAATTTGATTCGGATTAAAGACCAGCTCATCCTCAATTTGAAGCACCGAAATCCCAGAGGCAGTAGCTCGAGTAGATGCCATATGATGGAAGAAGCTGGTATTTCGATCTCCCTCTTTAAGCCATCTAACTCTGCTCTTGTCACGCAAAAAATCCTCCTTTCTATGCAAAATATTATCCAAGTGTGCATGAGCATTCATCTCCTCATGATGTAGTTCAGGAGTAAACCCATTCTCAGAGATTTCTGCCTGCACACGGGCCAGATCCATCTCAGCATCAGTGAGATACATATCAATGTTACCAAAAACCACTTTATTCCAGTGACGGAGCACCGGCCGAAGTCGCCTGAGTTTATCGCATAAAGCTTGCATAGGAGGTAAGCTAGGATGCATTCCATTCCAAAAATCAGCAATCACCTCCCTAATCCCTGGATGCAGAATCCACATAGACTGAAATCTGAATATAGAGATAGGGCGATTCCCCTTGGAGCAGCTAAACATCAAAGTGTTGGTCCCTTATAACGTTACAAGTATAGTTCCAAGGGGGGGTTAGGAACTATTTAAAATTTTTCTTTAGGGCAGACTTCTTTTTCTTCAGGAAAAAGGTTTTAATCAGCAGCGCTGAGTGAATAGCAAGACACTGGCTTAGTCAACTGGTGACTAGGTCAGTTTCTTTACTTGAGTCAGGAAATAGCACTTAGGGTCTATTCCTGAGCTCAGATATTCAATGCGCACAACTCAGCTTGACCTCTTTACTTGGTCAGTTTTGTTTAAGCAAGCAATATATATATTAAGGAGTTTAAGGTTAGAAAAATATTACTCAGCAGATTTATCCAGTTTCGGCCTCCAAGCCTACGTCCTGTCCCCGGAACACGTTCCGAGATTTCGAATTCTCTACTAAGCTCTTTAACGGTAGAGCATCAAACCTTTTACAACTTAGAAGCTGAGTATAACAAGAGTACCTTCCTCTATACCTCTACTCACTCCTAATCTTTCGCTGAGTACTATAACCGAGTACTCAGCCTCTCCTTTCTAATCTCTAGAAATGATGTGTTTGTCCTAAACAACAATTGCTAAGACACCTTAGATGATTGAATAATCACTCTAGACTTTTACACAAAAGATATGAAATTTGGTGTAAGATTGCTTTGCTTTTTCTTGCAGAACTTTGAGTAGAATTTTGGTCAGCGTAATGGCTTGATCAAGTTCTGTGTTGAATGAAGCAACTGAAGGGCTCTATTTATAGAGACGTCTGAGACATCGGTCATTTCGAATTTCGAAATAACCATTGGAGGGAAACGGCTTCCTGTCGTTGTCACTCAGTCTTGCTCAGAGCTCTCGGCCAATCAGATTTGAGTATCTTCTGTCCTCGGTCAGTGTTGAGCAGCTTTTAGTCAGCTCGGCAGATTGTCTCTCCATTTATGGTAAGGTCAACTAGACAGCGTTCTGTGTCTTCTGAACTTTACCCAAAGTGGAAACACTTTGTCTGGAAGTTGTTCTTGCTCAGCTGCTGTCTTGTACTCTTTGTCGATTCAACTCAGCAGCTTCGTCCCAAAGTTGTTCAACGAAGGTCTTCTAGATCCTTCTTCCGCTGAGCTACGTTTTGTACATAACGACAGCGTTTTGACATACGCGGGCCGAGTTGCATTGAACTGTTTGACTTGAGCTTTGACTTCTGTATTGGGCTTTGGGCCTTTTAATCTTTATGTCTTATAAACAATTTAACTCAACATTGAACAAACACATTAGTAGAATAAATCAAAGCATTTAAACTTAGTGTGTTTAGAATATTTTTAATTACACTTAAACAATTTTGTCAAATCAAAATTATGTGGAAAGGTGTTTCAACAAACTCCCCCATTTTGATGTTGGCAAAACTATTCAGTGAGGAACTCAGTGTTGAGCTCCCCCATGATAGTTGACCTATTATTGCTTAGCAAACTCCCCCGTCAGGGTTGAGCTACTGACTTAGTTTTAACTCTAAACATTCTAAGGTTTACTCGAGTAGGTCTAAGGTCAGTTTTCAGATATAGGTCAGCTCATGGAATATATTCTATTTTACTCAGTATTAAGCGGAGGGTTTATCATTCAGAGAGCGCTGAGTAATCATTTTGTTCAATGGTTTTTATGAGACAGTGTTTCATAAACATACAAGATAATGTCAAACATTTGATCAGCATGGGATACAATCAACAAGTATTTAGACAGTAAACATAGTTGATGTAATTGAAGATACATAGTAACATAATACTCAGCATCATATTAAATAACTCAAGTTAGGATAAAAGATGCAAGTATTGTATTTAAGTGAAGTAGTCAGCATACATAGCAAAAGATGAGCATAAAAGAACATATAGACTAGAGACTAAGTTAAACCAAGCTGAGCTAGCCTATTTCTACTTATTTTTCTTTTGCTTAGACTGACTGCTTCTAGGAGCCTCGTGCTGAGTTCTAGCTAGTTCTTTCTCCCCCGTTTTGTCAGCATCGGGAGGAGCAGGAATTCTAAAAGAGTCGGTTAAGACAGCGGTGGTTAGCACGGCGGACAACTCCTTAAGTTTGTCGGCACTTTCGTTAATGTCGTCAAAGACAATGACGCCTTCATTCAAGAGCTCTTTTGGAATGCCGATTTCAGCAGCAGCTTCTTCTTCACTAGCTGTCTCCTCAGCGTCATCCTGACCGCTTTCTTCTTCTTCTACTTCCTCATCATCCTGATTTGAGTTATCTAATTCGTCTTCCACCTGAGTGATGAAGTGATCATCCAGTTCCACATCATCTTCTTGATGCCCAGCTTCAGTTCCTTGACACTGAGTGTAGTGAGAATCACCAGGAACGATGATGTCAGTGGGGATAGCATCAATTGGGGTCAGCTCTGAAGACTTTTTCTTCTTCAGAGGTTGCTCAGCACCCAGTCTTTCCTCTGTATCAGGCTCATCTTGCCTGCTTCTATTCTCAGCTGTCTTAGGTCTCTCCTGACCTTTTTCAGCAGCTGAATTAGGCTTCTTGGCTTGAGGCTCAGCCTTCTTTGAAGGAGTCCCAACAGCTTTCCTCTTTCGGTCAGCTGGAGCCTTTGTCCTTTTGCCCTTCTTTGGGACAGTTGACTTCTTATCAGCCTCATCAGTATTTTTGCCTTTCTTAATTGGCTGATTGAACTTTAAAGCCCTCAGCGAAGCAGCGGTTATCTCAGATCCTCTAGCCTTAGTTTCCTCAGATAGATCAATTTGATGATCTAAGAGGATTCTAGTGATGAGCGAGCCCAACCTGAGAGTTCCAGTGCTCCTTTAGAAACCAGCAATCAAGAATACTGGCATGTTGATCGGCTTGTATGTCAGCATATGCCATATGAAGCATTGCTCAAAATTCGTTGCTGAGGTGGTGCAGTTGATCTTGGGATAAATGTAGTAAGTCAGCAGATAGTGGGCCATCTTTTGGTGCTGACCCATTGAGGTGCTGGAGATTTCTCCAGAGTGGCCAGCGGGCTTGCAGAAGGTGGTATTGTACCCAGTTCCTTCATGATCCCCGGACCGCCTCAGTTTTGTCCCCGTATTTTTTAACTTCAGCAAGTTAGCAAGATAGGTAGGGTTTATAAAAATGGTCTTTTCCTTTACCAGAGTTACCAGATAGTCCTGGTTATCATCAGCAACTCGGAGATTGTGGTAGAACTCCCTTACTAGGTCAGGGTAGGTGTGATCTCTAATGGAGAACAGCTCGGTCCAGCCATTCTTCGATATCCATTCCCAGAAGGGTTGCTCAGTTTCTACGAAGGCTTCTGAGACCCATCTAGAGAAGTCAATCTTCCATTCTCTAACGTCGTCGAATACCTTGGTATAGGTTCTGATTTTGGTCAGTTTTCCCTTAGAGGAGGTGGTTTGGCCAGCTTTGCCTTTGCTCGGCGTAGTGACCTTTGTAGTTTCAGGCGAAGTAGCTTGCCTGGAAGGTTCATCGGAAC
This sequence comes from Euphorbia lathyris, assembly GCF_963576675.1. Classification (NCBI taxonomy): domain Eukaryota; kingdom Viridiplantae; phylum Streptophyta; class Magnoliopsida; order Malpighiales; family Euphorbiaceae; genus Euphorbia; species Euphorbia lathyris. The sequence continues at coordinate 86,143,178 of NC_088913.1, forward strand.
TGGTCTTAGAGTGACCGACACCGGAGATGTTAACGGAAACCTTAGTCATAGTTTCAGAAAAAAAGATTGGGAAGCTTTGAGAGTTTTTAGAGAGAGAACCGACAATGGGGATTTGCCCATTATTTATAGCGGTGAAAAGTGGATCTTATCGAATCCATGTGTTAGTTTTGCCTTGGGATTGTGAACCGACAATAATCCTAGCTTTTATGACACATTCGGTGCATACGTCATCCTAGGTGGCTATTCGCGTGCTCTAGCATTAAACGCAACGGATCTTATACTCAGCGTTTAGAATACTAAGCGTTTTATATTCTGAGTGGTCAGTTTTATATATACGGATGATTTCTCAGTTTTATACTACTCGGTGTCAATGTTTGCTCAGTATGTGATATTTATTCATTTAGCATTAAACACTCAGCAAACAATGGATCATTCGACATGTTAATTCACTCAGCATGATTCTATATTAAGAGCTGGAATTTACTGAAGAGGATTAAACATACCAATGACTTCTCTCAGTATGCTGAACTATTCACGAGCCAGTGGCTTTGTGAAGATATCCGCAAGCTGCTCATCCGTTGGGACGTAGGTCAGCTTTATCTCACCCTTGAGTACATGGTCTCTAATGAAGTGATGTCTTATGCTGACATGCTTCATCCTGCTGTGTTGAATTGGGTTCTTGGACAGATCAATTGCACTTTTGTTGTCACATTTGACCTTAATTGTCTTTGTTTGAACACCATAGTCTTCAAGCTGTTGCTTAATCCATAGGACTTGAGCAACACAGTGTCCAGCAGCAATGTACTCAGCTTCAGTGGTAGACAAGGCTACTGACGCCTGCTTCTTGCTGAACCATGATACAAGATAACTTCCTAAGAAATGACATCCTCCAGAGGTGCTTTTCCGTTCTAGCTTGTCTCGTCCATAGTCAACGTCAGTGTATCCAACGAGTGTAAAACCATGAGTGTTGGGATACCATAAACCTGCGTTCACTGAGCTTTGCAAATATCTAAGGATTCTTTTTACAACTATGTAATGAGATTCCTTAGGGTTAGATTGATATCTAGCACAGTAGCATACTGAGAACTGAATGTCCGGTCTACTTGCTGTTAAGTAAAGTAGAGAGCCTATCATACCTCGATACAATTTGTTGTCTACCGACTTACCATTCTCGTCAGCACAGAGGACAGTGTCAGTGCCCATAGGAGTGGATATTGGCTTGCAATTTTCAAGATCATATTTCTTCAATATCTCCTTGGCATATTTAGCTTGACTGATGAAGATGCCATTTTTTCCTTGTTTGATTTGAAGTCCAAGGAAGAAGTTGAGTTCTCCCATCATTGACATTTCAAACTCAGTTTGAATTTGCTTGCTAAATTCCTTGCACATTGACTCATTAGTAGCACCGAAAATAATATCATCAACATATATTTGAGCTAGCAGGGTATCTTTACCCTTTCTCTTAATGAATAAGGTTGTATCAGCTTTGCCCCTGACATAGTTTCTAGTCAGCAGGAAACTGGTCAGCCTCTCATACCAAGCACGTGGTGCTTGCTTGAGGCCGTACAGAGCCTTTTTGAGTTTATAAACGTGGTTTGGGAATTTAGGATCCTCAAACCCTGGAGGTTGATTAACATAAACTTCCTCGTTTATAACTCCATTAAGGAATGCACTCTTAACATCCATTTGAAATAGTTTAAAGTTCATATAGCTTGCATACGCGCATAAAATTCTAATAGCCTCTAGTCTTGCCACTGGGGCAAAGGTCTCACCGTAGTCAATACCTTCTTGCTGACTGTAGCCCTGGGCTACAAGCCTTGCTTTGTTCCTGACTACGTTTCCTTGCTCATCCAGCTTGTTGCGGAAGACCCATCTTGTTCCAATGGTCTTCTGACTCTTTGGATGTGGCACTAGCTCCCATACATCGTTTCTTCTGAATTGGTCAAGTTCCTCTTGCATTGCTCTCATCAAGAATTCATCTTCCTCAGCATTAGCGAAGTTCTTAGGTTCCTGAACTGAGACGAAGGCTACGTTGCTGAGGTATCTCCTGAGTTGGTTTCTTGTCATCAGGGTATTCTCAGCGGCATCAAGGATTGCACTCTCTGAGTGCCCTCTTGGAATCCTTATCTCCTTTGGTAGATTTATGTCTTGTGCTGTCTGTGTTTCAACAATCTCTGCAGGTGAAGACTGGTCAGTGAAAACTATATTTGGTTCACTTTTACCTTTGGTCAGCCCTTGAGGGAATGACTCAGCGACTGTATCTTGATCAGCGGGTACTGAGTGTGGATCATCCTCGGTCAGCGGCAGATATCTTCCTGCAAGGTTAGTTTCGTCGAACTCAACATGTACTGACTCTTCTAAAACTTGAGTTCGTTTATTAAAAACTCTGTATGCTTTGCTATTTGTTGAGTAGCCTAAAAAGATAGCTTCATCAGCTTTTGAGTCAAACTTAGCTAGGCTATCTTTGGTGTTTAAAATAAAACATTTACAGCCAAAGGCACGAAAGTATCCAATGTTGGGCTTTCATCCTTTCCAAAGTTCGTAGGGGGTTTTCTTTAGTATAGGTCTAACAAGAACCCTATTAAGAATATAGCACGCTGTGTTAACAACTTCTCCCCAAAAGTATTTTGGAAGCCTATGCCCACTCAGCATTGTCCTGGCTATTTCAACCAAGGTTCTGTACTTCCTTTCAACAACCCCATTTTGTTGAGGCGTCCTAGGAGCAGAGAAATTATGGTCAATGCCGCTGGCTTCACAGAATTCAACAAACTGTTGGTTTTTATCACTTCGGATGTGAGCCAATTTTAGGTCTTTATCATTTTCAAGTTTTCTAACCAAATTTGAAAATGTCTCAAAGGTCTTATCCTTGCTACTCAGCAAGATGACCCAAGTGTACCGAGAGAAGTCATCTACAATGACCAGGGAAAATCTTCTTCCACCCAGACTCAGCGGCTGGACTGGACCGAAGAGATCCAAGTGTAGTAACTCTAACGGATGCTTAGTTGAGACAATATTTTTACTATGAAAAGATTGTTTGGTTTATTTTCCAGCTTGGCAAGCGTGGCATAGTTGATCTTTTTCAAATTTAAGTTCTGGCAGTCCCTCAACCAATTGCTTTCTTGCTAATTTGGCCAGGAGGTCCATGCTTACATGACCAAGTCTCCTGTGCCATAGCTAGGAATTTTCTTCCTTTGAAACTAAGCATACAGTTTTTGAAAACTTTTTCTCCAAGTTCAGCATGAAGACATTATCAATGCGAGGGGCAGTTAAAATTAACTCATTAGTTTTACCCTCGTATATTTTACATCCAGTGTTATCAAATATAACTTTTCTCCCATTATCACATAGCTGAGCTACGCTGAGTAAGTTATATTTGAGTCCGCTGACTAGGGAGACTGACTCAATAGTAGGATTACCTCCAACGGTTCCTGACCCTACTATCTTACCCTTTTTGTTGTCTCCAAAACTTACGCTTCCTCCTCGTTTACGCTCAAATGTGATGAACTGAGTTTCATCACCAGTCATATGCCTCGAGCATGCGCTGTCAATATACCACATCTTTGACTTCTCAGCACACTTCAGGCTTACCTGCAATGTAACTAGTTACTCTTAGGTACCCAATTCTTTTTGGGTCCTTGCTTGTTAGGTTCAACAGGTAAAGCATCATATTTAATTTTATGGCGGCATACTTGGACAGTATGGCCATTCTTTCCACAGAAGTCACATCTGACCTTCCGTTTAGGATTTCTCACTGACTGGTCAGCACCCCAGTGCTGAGTGTGCCAGCACACCTTTGTGGTGTGTCCTTTCTTCCCACAGAAGTCACACTGGACATTCTGCTGAGGATTCCATCTCTGCTGACCAGTACCTCGGTACTGAGTATTCAGAGGAATATTTTTTTTGTTTGGAACCTTTAGTTGGTTCTCGATAGTTGTGACGTCCTTTCTCAGTTTCTTAGAATCTGATTGGACTTCAGAGACAGACTTATGTATGATTTCCATGTTATCATGCAAAGTTGAGTTGTCCTGAAGAAGGAATCTGAGGTCACTCAGCTTGACCTCTTCAACTTCGTCACAACGCCTGCTGAGTGCTCTAACTTTCTTATTACACTTTTTGACAAGTGTGTAGAGGTCACTCAGGGCATTTACCATTTCATTTCTGAGCTGGGGAAGTGATATTACCTCATTTGATTGCTCCTCATCGTCAGATGCAATGAAGGGGTCAGCATGCTCAGAGATGCACGGCTCAGCAAGTTCGTCAGCCATAAAACAGATCTTTGCTGACTCAGTGGCATCAGCTTCTGATGATGAAGACTCATCACTGTCGCTCCATGTTGCCACCATTGCCTTTTTGCCGTTCTTCCTTTCTTTCCTCATCGTGGGGCAGCTTGACTTAATATGGCCAGTTTGATGACATTCAAAGCATGTAATGGGCTTTGAGTTGTCCTTCTTGTATTTGCTGTCACTGGACTCAGCTTTATACTTATCAAACTTTCTATAAGGCTTCTTAGAATATTTGTCATTCTTTTTGAACAACCTTTTCATCTTCCTGGTGAACATAGCCATCTCCTCATCATCTGTTGAGTTCCCATCAGTGGAGTCAGCTTTCATGACAAGAGACTTTTGCTTCTTGTCTTCAGACTTTTCCTTCACCTCGAAATTCTTCATCGAGATCTCATGGGTCAGCAGTGAGCCGATGAGTTCATCATATTTGTAGGTGGTTAAGTTTTGAGCTTCCTCAACAACTGTCTTCTTTGCTTGCCAGTTTTTAGGAAGACTCCTAAGAATCTTCTTGACTTGTTCTTCCTCGGTGAAGATCTTCCTAAGTCTCTTGAGCTCATTGATGATGTTTGTAAACCTTGCATTCATGTTAGATATTCCTTCATCATCATTCATTTCGAATAGCTCGTATAGTCTCATCTGCTGGTTCACCTTGGACTCCTTTACTTTGTTGGTTCCTTCGTAGGTGACTTCCAGCTTCTTCCAGATCTCTTGCGCCAACTCACAACCTGATATCTTATTATATTCTGCAGCATCAAGCGCACAGTGAAGCATGTTTATAGCCCAAGCGTGATTTTGTAGCTTCTTGAGATCATCCTTTGTCCATTTGGCCTCAGCTTTAACAACTGTTTGGCCAGCCACAACTTTGATAGGTACAAATGGGCCTTGGACTATGGATAGCCAGGCACTCATATTTGTAGCCTGAATGAAATTTTTCATCCTATTCTTCCAGAAGGTATAGTTAGACCCGAAGAATAGGGGAGGCTGAATAATGGATAGCCCCTCAGGTAAGATCTGAGTTGTTTGGTTTCCTGGGAGAAACCGAGTGCTGTTTTTGCCCATAGTGGGGATCAGCTCAAGGTGGTTAAACCTTTTACAGTGAACTTTTAAGCTCTGATACCACTTGTTGGTCCCTTATAACGTTACAAGTATAGTTCCAAGGGGGGGTTAGGAACTATTTAAAATTTTTCTTTAGGGCAGACTTCTTTTTCTTCAGGAAAAAGGTTTTAATCAGCGGCGCTGAGTGAATAGCAAGACACTGGCTTAGTCAACTGGTGACTAGGTCAGTTTCTTTACTTGAGTCAGGAAATAGCACTTAGGGTCTATTCCTGAGCTCAGATATTCAATGCGCACAACTCAGCTTGACCTCTTTACTTGGTCAGTTTTGTTTAAGCAAGCAATATATATATTAAGGAGTTTAAGGTTAGAAAAATATTACTCAGCAGATTTATCCAGGTTCGGCCTCCAAGCCTACGTCCTGTCCCCGGAACACGTTCCGAGATTTCGAATTCTCTACTGAGCTCTTTAACGGTAGAGCATCAAACCTTTTACAACTTAGAAGCTGAGTATAACAAGAGTACCTTCCTCTATACCTCTACTCACTCCTAATCTCTCGCTGAGTACTATAACCGAGTACTCAGCCTCTCCTTTCTAATCTCTAGAAATGATAAGTGTTTATCCTAAACAACAATTGCTAAGACACCTTAGATGATTGAATAATCACTCTAGACTTTTACACAAAATATATGAAATTTGGTGTAAGATTGCTTTGCTTTTTCTTGCAGAACTTTGAGTAGAATTTTGGTCAGCGTAATGGCTTGATCAAGTTCTGTGTTGAATGAAGCAACTGAAGGGCTCTATTTATAGAGACATCTGAGACATCGGTCATTTTGAATTTCGAAATAACCGTTGGAGGGAAACGGCTTCCTGTCGTTGTCACTCAGTCTTGCTCAGAGCTCTCGGCCAATCAGATTTGAGTATCTTCTATCCTCGGTCAGTGTTGAGCAGCTTTTAGTCAGCTCGGCAGATTGTCTCTCCATTTATGGTAAGGTCAACTAGACATCGTTCTGTGTCTTCTGAACTTTACCCAAAGTGGAAACACTTTGTCTGGAAGTTGTTCTTGCTCAGCTGCTGTCTTGTACTCTTTGTCGATTCAACTTAGCAGCTTCGTCCCGAAGTTGCTCAACGAAGGTTTTCTAGATCCTTCTTCCGCTGAGCTGCGTTTTGTACATAACGACAGCGTTTTGACATACGCGGGCCGAGTTGCATTGAACTGTTTGACTTGGGCTTTGACTTCCGTATTGGGCTTTGGGCCTTTTAATCTTTATGTCTTATAAACAATTTAACTCAACATTGAACAAATACATTAGTAGAATAAATCAAAGCATTTAAACTTAGTGTGTTTAGAATATTTTTAATTACACTTAAATAATTTTGTCAAATCAAAATTATGTGGAAAGGTTTTTCAACACAAAGGGCAATGGCCAGAGTGATGCCGCGGCAAAGCCAAACTGCAAATCGATTCCTAAAAGTCCGAGAATAAAGCAGATAATAAAACTCTATCCAGCCGACATTCAACCTGCGCAGAGCCAGACCTGCCATTAGACCAAGTAAAGAAGGCCCCATGAGTAGGACCATCAACAAAAGAACCAGAATCAATAAAATCACGAAACTCCCTACAAGTACGCAAAGCAGGAGCCCGTCCCGATTTCTTATGAGATCCAAGGACAGAATTAAAATCTCCAAGAAGCACCCAATGCCCATTCAACCTCTTTTGATGGGCCAAAATATCATCAAACATAGTGACACGTCTATTTGCCCAAACGCTCCCGTAAACAAAGCAGACAAAAGTATTTAAATTAGACAAACTCAGAATAACAAACTGTTCATGTCTGAAACAAATATTGGTAACCATGGAAGAATTAATCTTTGCAAAAAACCCATAGAGTTGGAAGCTCTTTATTGTTCATAGCAATTAAAGACAAACCAAGCCTTCTCCAGAAGGCCTCATTAACAGAACTGAACTCCAACATAGGCTCAGCTAAACAAAGAAAATCTGGTTTATGAAGAGACACAAACGATGCAAGTAACCCTGAGTATCCTTATTAAGAATACCCCTACAATTCCAGTAAAGAAAGATCATTTAAAACGGACCGGAGGTTTACTGGCTCGTTTGTTTCGAGCTGGCAAATTCTCCGTTGTTTGTTAAATATATATTTCATTTTCTATTTTTTTAATTTTTTATAATCGATTTTGTTAATATTTCTTAAAGTATCAATATACCTTTATTATTTTTAGTAATTTTGATTTATTAAAATCTAAATCTAAATTTTTAAGTTTAAAGGCCATTTTTGTGGAATTCTTAATAAAATCATTTTATTCTTAATAAAAAAATAATAATATGGAACTTTTCTAAGTGTCATTTTGTATGGTATTTTATTGACACATGGATATTAGGTGGTATTTTGCATGTTACTATTTTATGCATGTTGGACATGTATCACGGTTTATGGGTTTTTAAAATAATAATAATTATTATTATTATAAAAAAACAAAATAATACTTACTTTGTTAAAAACAAAGTAAACATAATTTTACTCATATATATATATATATTAATATAAAATTTGGATGAAGGTCTAAAATTGATAATTATATATAATACATGTGTATATATTTGTGTCGTAATTTCTTATATTATTGACTCAAGTGTCAAATTATAATTAAAATTATATATATATATATGAAAAAGAAAAGGAAGTGAAAAAAAAAAGATATGCCATAATTGTAAATTAAAAGTAATTATAATAAATATATTATAATAAGAACATATAGTAAGGACAAGTGTCCTACTACATGTCTTCATTTTAATAAATCAAAATACACATGTCTATACTTAAATTATATAATCTCCACATGTCAAGTCTCTTTCATTATTTTTCTTAAAAAAATGGATATTAACTTTATATATATATATATATATATATATATATATATAGATATATATAGTTATAGTTATAGGGGGGTTGAATTTCTATAAAACAAAGTTTGGGTACACTGTTTTTTAACTCGAAGAAAAAATGGGAAGAGATGAATTTTGAAATTAAGTTTTTAACACTTATTATTATTATTTTTAATGGGTTTTGACTACTTATTATTTTTCATGGATTTTGAATTCAATTGCTTATTCAAGAACATTTATTATCTCTTTTTCATGGATTGTGAACTTATGCTTTTTATGGAATTATATTATTTAAAGTATTTAATTTTTATTTTGATTGTAAAATGATGAATTTGAAGTACAATATCATATTTGTGGTATTAACCGTAGAAATTGGATTTAAGAAAATGAATTCGATGGGAATGCCTTTTGGATTGAGAAAGTTCAATTGAGAATATTATGATAGTGAATTTTTTTTATATGTATATATATATATCCATCTAGAGTAATCCGGACCGGTGGTTTTATATTTGAAGTCCATGTTCAGTGAGGGACATGGCCTGTGTACAGAGTTGAAAGACCTATCGGATATGGCAAAGAAGTGTTGAGTAAGACCATGCAGGATAGGTAAAATTATGAGATATCTCGGTTCTATTGTGGGGATTGATACGTAAGGGAAGAAACTCTATGATGGATATAATGTTAAGTTTGTTGATTACGAATTTGGTTTGATAAACCGTTTGTTTGATTATGAATTTGGTTTGGTTTGGTAAAACATTTATTTGGTTACAAATTGGTTTGATAACCCGTTTATTTGGTTACGAACTCGTTTAATAAAGAGTTTATTTGATTATGAGCCATATTTGATAAACATTTTATTTGATTACAGTTTATTTTGTTAATTCGAAAATATCGATGTTTATTTGCGAGGTGATTTTATTGTGATTTGATTTCATTTGATAAAATGATTTTCAAGTTTAAAGATTTATATTGTTGGATTCGATAAAATATATTTTTAATTAGATTATTAAATAAATTCGAGATACTAAATATTAATTTATGCTCAATAATTTTATTGTGAACAAGAATAAAATTATATAGTAATAAAGTGAAATATACAATTAAATGATTAGTGAGTTAAACAAGATGTGAATAATTAAAGAGAACTACCTAATTTAAGAGAACTATCTAAAATAGGTAGAACTATGTGGCTTTGATTCTCGATTCAAATATTTAAAACGTTCGGAATACGTAGGAAGGTTGATAAAAATTATCGAGTTCAAGCCAAATAATTAAATAAAATTTTAGGTAGTCCAAATAAATTTTTATCGATTGAAGAGCCGAATTCGTAGATTGTTATCCTGTTTTCTTTTCATACCCGATGTCGTTTAGGGTCGGGTGTGACAAATTGTCTCAGTGGTAAGTAGGGTGGAGTGTAGATGGAAGTGCCTAGGTTTGACTCCCACAAGCAGCATTTAGTGTTTTTTTTTTATTGATTTTTATACTCAAAACGACGTAGTTTTGAGTGTTCTCACCATAAGGAAGTGTCCTCACCTATATATATATATATATAAGGTACAATATATATATATATATAAGGTACAAAATAATCATATCGTTTTTGCAAAAATAACATCGACATAAAGTTTAATATTTAAAAAATATATCAATTTAAGTATCGATAACGGAATATAATATATCATTTATATTACTATGTTAAGTTATGTTAATTGTACGTGGAGAGAGAACTCAAAACTTAACAGAGTAATATGAATGACGTATCACGTTCCGTTATTGAAACCTAAATTTGTACATTTTTTTAAATGTTAAGCATATATTAATGTTATTTTGGACATGCAGTCTAAATTGATACTTCTCAAAAATCATAACCCTATTTTTCACTTGGAGTCTAAATTGATACTTTTCAAAAATCATAACCCTATTTTGCACGTGTAAAAATATTCCTAACGTTTACCGTAGTAAGAAATTTTACCTCTAATGTCTAAAATGGTTCAATTTTATCCCTAACGTTGGTAGTTAAGAGCAATTTTACCCCTAACGTTGTCAAGTTGGGTCAATTTCAAACATTATTATAAAACACATGTATTTTATTCTTTCTTCTGCATCAATTGCACATCAGTTTGTTTTAAAAAAAGATTTCATATTTTCTCTAATTTAATAATAGAATCTTGAATCACCTTCTCTCCATCACGAGAAGTATTAGGTCTTTGATCCGAATCTTCGGTATACCTCCTTAATATCATCCTTTGCTCACATCTCACTAGTGTCGCTAAATAAGCCAAACCATGTGAATAATTGCTCCGTTCCAAATCATTGAGACTTGAGAACTAGAGCTGCAACTGATTAAAGAATGTATTAAATAATAATATAGAGACTAATAAATTATTTACCTGAAAAAAATATTAAATGATTAGAATTTCTAAAAGAATACATTACATTCAGTAGACTAATAAATTGTTTGTCTTAAAAAAATTATTAAAACATTTAAATAATCAATAATTTAACTGGATAGATATTAAATTGTTCGTATAATAAAAGTTAAACATTTCATAATTTAAAAATATAGAGATTAAACATTGTATTATATAATAATATAGGGATAAGACATTATTTACCCTGAAAAAACATATTAAAACATTTGAATAATTACTAGAAAAATGTGTACAATGTATTAAATAATAATAATAATAATAGTATGGAATAATAAATTATTTACCAAAAAAATATCAAAGGATTAGAATTGCTAAAAGAATGTATTATATTCGGTAGATTAATAAATTATTTATCTTAAAATACTAAAACATTCGAATAAACTATAGTTGCTTTGTTTTTGATAAAGTAACTATTACTTCTTTTTTTCACTATTGGATGATGAGATAGAAAATTAATTCAATGGTGAAAAAAACAAAGTCATCATCTAATGGTGGAAAAAACAAAGTAATGGTTACTTTGTTAAAAACAAAGTAACCATAGTGTCTATCTCTTGTAATATATTATAGAAAATATAAAAATTAAACATTGTATTAGATAATAATATAGGGGCTAATAAATTATTTACTATGAAAAAAATATATTAAAACATTTGAATAATCGCTAGAAAAATGATAAATAATGTATTGAATAATAATATAAATATTAATAAATTATTTATCTGAAAAAATATTAAATGGTTAGAATTTCTAGAAGAATTTATTATATTTGATAGACTAATAAATAATCTATTGTAAAAAAATTAATAGATAAATTAGTTACCTAAAAAATATTAAATGATTAGAATCGTTTGAAGAATGTATCACATTTCGTAGACTAGTAAATTTTCTATTTTAAAAAAATATCAAAACATTTAAATGATCGCTAGAAGAAGAAATATATTAAAACATTTGAATAATCGCTACAAAAATGGTAAATAACGTATTAAATAATATGCTTTAAAAAATGTATTGAATAATAATATAAAGATTAATAAATTATTTATCTGAAAAAATATTAAATGGCTAGAATTACTAGAAGAATGTATTATATTCGGCAGACTGATAAATAATTTATTTTTAAAAAATTAAAAGGATAAAAACTTAAAACTGATAAATTATTACCTAAAAAAATATCAAAACATTTGAAAAAAATATATTAAAATAATGTATTATTGAAAATATAAAGATTAAACAATGTATTAGATAATAATATAGGGACTAATAAATTATTTACTATAAAAAATATATTAAAATAATAATATAAAGATTAATAAATTATTTATCTGAAAAAATATTAAATGGTTAGAATTGGTAGAAGAATGTATTATATTCGGTAGACTAATAAATAATTTATTTTTAAAAAATTAAAACTTATAAATTATTACCTAAAAAAATATCAAAACATTTAAATAAGAAGGATAAATAATGTATTGAATAATAATATAAAGATTAATAAATTATTTATCTGAAAAAATATTAAATGGTTAGAATTTCTAGAAGAATTTATTATATTCGGTAGACTAATAAATAATCTATTGTTAAAAAATTAACAGATAAATTAGTTACCTAAAAAATATTAAATGATTAGATCGTTTGAAGAATGTATCACATTTAGTAGACTAGTAAATTTTCTATTTTAAAAAAATATCAAAACATTTAAATAATCGTTAGAAGAAGAAATATATTAAAACATTTGAATAATCGATAGAAAAATGGTAAATAATGTATTAAATAATATGCTTTAAAAAATGTATTGAATAATAATATAAAAATTAATAAATTATTTATCTGAAAAAATATTAAATGGTTAGAATTGGTAGAAGAATGTATTATATTTGGTAGACTAATAAATAATTTATTTTTAAAAAATTAAAAGGATAAAAAATTAAAACTTATAAATTATTACCTAAAAAAATATCAAAACATTTAAATAATCGCTAGAAGAAGGATAAATAATGTATTGAATAATAATATAAAGATTAATAAATTATTTATCTGAAAAAATATTAAATGGTTAGAATTTCTAGAAGAATTTATTATATTCGGTAGACTAATAAATAATCTATTGTTAAAAAATTAACAGATAAATTAGTTACCTAAAAAATATTAAATGATTAGATCGTTTGAAGAATGTATCACATTTAGTAGACTAGTAAATTTTCTATTTTAAAAAAATATCAAAACATTTAAATAATCGTTAGAAGAAGAAATATATTAAAACATTTGAATAATCGCTAGAAAAATGGTAAATAATGTATTAAATAATATGCTTTAAAAAATGTATTGAATAATAATATAAAAATTAATAAATTATTTATCTGAAAAAATATTAAATGGTTAGAATTGGTAGAAGAATGTATTATATTTGGTAGACTAATAAATAATTTATTTTTAAAAAATTAAAAGGATAAAAAATTAAAACTTATAAATTATTACCTAAAAAAATATCAAAACATTTAAATAATCGTTAGAAGAAGGATAAATAATGTATTGAATAATAATATAAAGATTAATAAATTATTTATCTGAAAAAATATTAAATGGTTAGAATTTCTAGAAGAATTTATTATATTCGGTAGACTAATAAATAATCTATTGTTAAAAAATTAACAGATAAATTAGTTACCTAAAAAATATTAAATGATTAGATCGTTTGAAGAATGTATCATATTTCATAGACTAGTAAATTTTCTATTTTAAAAAAATATCAAAACATTTAAATAATCGCTAAAAGAAGAAATATATTAAAACATTTGAATAATCACTAGAAAAATGGTAAATAATGTATTAAATAATATGCTTTAAAAAATGTATTGAATAATAATATAAAAATTAATAAATTATTTATCTGAAAAAATATTAAATGGTTAGAATTGCTAGAAGAATGTATTATATTCGGTAGACTAATAAATAATTTATTTTTAAAAAATTTAAAGGATAAAAAATTAAAACTGATAAATTATTACCTAAAAAAATATCAAAACATTTAAATAATCGCTAGAAGAAGGGGTTGAACCTTCGACCTTGTGGTTAACAGCCACACGCTCTAACCAACTGAGCTATTCCAGCATCGACTTTACTTTTGTTCTATACATAGATGATTAATATTTAGCAAAATAAAGCTTAAAATAAATTTCATTGAGATAAAATTAGCAAATCAATTTTATATTTTGATTTCTTTTAAGATATTCTAAGGTATTCACATAGGTGATATTTAATCCATTTTGGATGGAAAATTAAATGACTTGTTAATTTTTTTTTTGTTACATGACACAATTTTTGACACGTGACGTGATATGTACTTGTAGCAATTATTTGATTTTATTCCATACAAACTTAATATGCGAATACATAAGGAATTTTTTTTTCTTATTTATCCATATTTTTAATTTTTCCAAAACTTAAAGCAAGATGAGTGACATCCAACAACAACCCCATGTGTTTACAGATCCTTCGTCGAATCTAACAAGCTGTTATTACATGCATCATGGAGAAAATCCTAGCTTAATGTTAGTAACTCAATTGCTCAATAGTAACATTTTTCATTCATGGAGTCGAGAATTTTAGAGAGCATTGCGAGCGAAAAACAAGATGCCTTTTCTTGATGGAACTTTAGAGATTCTGGTCTTAACAGATCCAAATCGAACTGTTTTAGGAAAGATGTAATACTAGGATCTTTTCTTGTACTTGTCAGACAGTTATTCCTTCCATATCACATAATATTTATTGGTTTGATAATTGTTATAATTCTTAGGAAAATTTGAGAAAACGATTTGCGCAATATGGTTCTGTTAAGATTTCCGAACTTCAAGAACAATTGTATACTTTTACTCAATGATCTTTAGCAAATTATAGACTATTATACTAGACAGGTGATACTTTGGGAGGAATTGACCAATTTTAGGCCTCAATTTGTTTGTAAATGTGAGCATGCTTGTAAGTGTGCAACTCTTTTGACTAAGGCTAAAGCACATCAAGAATAAGATTTCATTATCCGGTTTTTAAAAGGATTAAATTTTGAATACGTAAATGCTAAGTCTCCAATTTTCTTCATAAAGCCATTACCTGATATAACCATTACATTGTTCTTAGTATTACAGCAAAAGAGGGAAAATTTGTTCATAATGTAGAGATAAAATCTTCTATAAATTTGGCTAAAGATCAATAATATGGTAATAGGAAAAAAAGACCAAAGTGTAGCCGTTATGATAAGCCATGACACATTATGGATTAATGTTGTTGAAAACATGGATTTCCACCGAGTTTTAAGTTCATTAAGAAAAAAGGCAATATGACTACTAGTCTTACTATTGAATTTGAGAATCAGTCTATGCCAAATTCTATATCTATTCAGTCTAATACTTCAGAAAGAGATGGTACAAGCACAAGAATTACTTTGTCAAGAACTCAATGTATTAAGTTGATGGGAATTCTGGATCATAAAGACCAATTTGAAGCATCTCAGCCTCAATCTACAGGGCTACCTTTTTATTCTATCTTATTCCTTTATTGGTAATATCATGAGTGAGAATTCTTTCTATGTTATGAATGTTGGTTGGATTTTTTTAGTGTTTTCTTTGTAAGAGGATGCATTCGAACCCGCAACCTCCCGCCTCTGAATTCAAATGTGTACCAACTAAGCTATGCTCCTTTAGTAATGTTGGTTGAATTTTGGATAGTGGAGGCACATATCATATAGTAAATGATAAGAAATATTTTAGAACTTCTTTCAATGTTTCTAATATTGTTGTACAATTGCCTAAAAGGCAGGGGCGGAGATAAGGGGGGGCTTAGGGGGGCCAGGCCTCCCTGACCGCAGGAATCACCATACATGTATGGTTTCCCTCCCCCGATCGTTGGTGCTACCCCTATTATGGATGGTTTGAACTCCTGTTGTTTCCAAAAAATTTAAGGTTTATAGTAGTTAATTAACTCGTTGAATTTGTATTTAATTACAAAATCAAACTTGATTAATATATGATAGGTGATAAATTTATCTAAATTGAACAAATGACTCAATCTTACTTTTGCAGTCCTAATCTAACTTAATTTTGAGACATTTTATATTGGTACGTAAGAATTGGTTCTTGACCATTCAGATGATAACACGTATGTATATGAAAATAATTTGAGCAAATTCGATTAAGCAATTTTTTTACGCACTGTAAAATTGACGCCAATGAGTCAATCATGTATTCATCACTACTAAAATACCTCTACATATTACCTCTTGGGACTTTGTATTCCCATTTTGCTTCTCCTCTATTATTGTGTTACTCAGACTCTTCACAGCCTATTGATCTACCACTATCATCATACCTTATGCAGGTCTACCCCATAGCCATCAGCTCTTCAAACGAGCGGAGAACCTTTCGGTAACATTTCTGTCTCAGGGGTTCATAGGTCGTCCTTTTGCCAACTCATCGTAGGCTACTTCCAGATTTAGATATTTGACTTGGCAAGTGAGCTGATGAAAGCATGTCGGATAGTTTTGTAGATGCTTAATGGGTCTCTGGCGGAGATTGTTCAGGTTGAAGCTGATTCCTCTAACTTATGTGGCTGTTGCAAAATGGGCTATGAACATGTCTTTGAGAAGATTGAAAGAGTCGATGCATTTGGGTGCCAAACCCTTGTACCATTCTTGTGCACTGTTGGTTAGAGTTGTAGGGAATACCTTGCACATCACGTCTTCATCTTTGGAGTAAAGGTTGATGGTGCTCATAAAGGAAGCTACGTGGTCATTGGGGTCCTTAATACCTGAGTAATAGGTTAGCAGGGTGTTCTCCAATCTCTTAGGAATCAGGTCTCTATGATCTTTTAAATCAATGGGGTTTGTTGGAGGTGACCTTGCTGCCTATCACCCCATCGAGGCTCTCTTGTCCAAAAAGGCTTTAGAACCTGGATCCAGCATCTCATCCATATCTAACACGATGACATGCTCGAGGATTGAGGCTGTTGCTATTGGGAGAACCGATTGCACAATCGCCGAGGTTATCTCTGTAACTAGTGTCGGTGCCCAGATCCCTACCGCTGGTTGGGCTAATGAGGAGGATTGTTGGTGTGTAGACATCTGGGTCCTAAAAAACTCCCAAATTTTCTTGTTATCATCTTGAAGGGTTTGTTGTTGATTAATGAGCTTCATTTGTACTGCAGTTTGGATGGACTGTGTGGTTTGAAAGTTTTTCATCATGCTGATGAACTATCTTGATGGTTCTCTGGGTTCCTTGTCTGATTCAGTTTCCATGAGTAGGCAATCGAAATTATGCAGTGGAATTTCAGGCCCTTGACAGTTATCCATAGAGGGAGAGCTTGTGGTCAGGTTTGAGGAATCCACCATCTCCTTCACTAGTATAGGGATCATTTGAGAATCTGCCATTGGTTCCGAGGGAAAACTAACCATTGGGAGGGAGAAAGTTTGAAAACAAGATTGATACAGATTGAAGTCGTATGAGAGTTTTAATCGTAAACTCACAAAGATATTTCTTCTCTAGCTAAACTAGAAGGAGTGAATCCCGGGTTTTACGCACTAAATTCGTAGGAAATCAAAGATCCCCCATTGTTGAAGGTTTCAAACCTTAACAAAAGCTTCTTGAAGAAGATGATTAATTTGTATTGATAAAAGTTAAAGAACAATTACAAGAAAGAGATGTATTTATATCATCTCAAACCCTAAAACAAAATTACATAAAAGGCTAACTTACATAATTAATTAAAGAGTAAGGTTATGGGGTAAAATGGGGTAATAATAAAGAGGTGGCATAGGTGTAAATATTGAAGTGCTAGAGTTATAATTAGGGAATGGCAAAGGTGTAATTAAGGAGTGGTCCCCCCTTATCCATATCATGAAGAACTTAGGGAGGAAGTATTCTTCGTCTTGGGCACGCTCCGCGTAGCTTCTTCACGCTCCGCGTCCCTGAGAGTACGCCCCGCGTAATAGACCTCTTGGAACTGGTTCTCTCCGAAGGTTCGATCCACGCTCCGCGCACTAGACAAGACGCTCCGCGTGGAATGCCCTAGTGATCTCCCTTCCGCGTGGTTTCTTCCTTTCTTCTTGGCCCCGGATTCACGCTCCGCGTGTGAGTGCAAGATGCCCTCATCATACTTCTCTTCTTCAAAAGAGTTGGTCCCTAACTCAGTTATAGAACAAGAGTGGTACGTGGTAGGTGTTATCCACTCTGTATATTGTCGGCTTGTCCCTCTCTTCATGCACTCGACCCACATATCAACTTGTGTCTTCCCCTTAGTGCTCATCCTCCGTAATACTTGCCACAATCTCCGACATCGAACGGAATATCTCGACGAAGTTGGTCAAACCAATCCTCCATAATGTCTTAGAAGCTCCTCCACACTCCCACGACATGTGGTCCTCCTGAATCTCCACTTCACGAACATGGACATTGGTCACTGTTGGGGTTTAGTGTCCTATAGACAATTGTTCCAGGATATAAATCTACTATAAATGAATTGTTCTTTATGTCATTTGTTTTAATAAGATATGGTTTCATAACTGTATAAAGGCAACCACTTTTAAAGAACTAAATAATTCTAAATAAAAGGAAATCCCTAAGTTTATTTAAAGTGTTCATACAAGCATGAAGTGAGACAAAACATTATAATAAACTAATAAACTTAAAACCACCCCAAGTCAAGTGATATGTTTTGAATAGGGATTGATATAACACTGTGAAGACTTGCATGTAACAATGTTTTCTGTCGAGACAGAGAGCTGATCTCACAAGCTTCAGATATGTAGATATCTGGACAGTTACATGGATCCAATAAAAGGGTTCATTAGGATTGGGGGCCCGACTTGAGATAACAGGATGGGTAGATTTATCCTTGTCACCTGTTCATCTCATTGGTATTAATAGGTATAAGTAATTCTAAGACTCAAAGGAATGTTAATTAGTGATTCTGGATTATGGAATGTGATGCTTTGATCCTGTTGTAACACGATCCATAACAGGGATGACTCTAGGGTGTGTACGGTAGACGTTGGGTATCACAGGAAGTAATTGCAGGATAGTTAACATTGGATTGAGCATTTGTCACTCCTGATAAATGGGAGATACATCCAAGGATCGCTTGTGGAAGACTTGACTCTAAATCCTTGCAAGGTGATAGCTTAAGACTTGAAATGAAGATTTCACTTAACCTATCTAATTGGAGTTAACTCGGCCTGTACAAGTAAAACGAACGTCTCGCTATATGTGACTTGACATAATCCATAATCATAAGATTCTGTTCAAGGATGTAGTTGATAAAGGATCGAATTATACTGTAACTAATACGGAAAGGTCAACGACATAATCAACCTGTCTTCTTATAACTCTGGGGGAATGTTTCGGATCTGCCAATCACAGTTCGCGTACTCATTCCGTTATACAAAGATTGAATGTAATTTTGAGAAATTAATTTAATGGTTGTATACGGCTAGAAGCAATAAGAACCTAATGGGTCACACATAAGACTTGGAACCCAAAAGAGAAACATATATTAATTAATTGACGGAAGCCCAACTGAGTCCACTAAGGCCCAATAATAGAGGGGGCGATTTTATGTGTAGGGACACATAAGGAATTAATTTAAATTCGGACAATTATAATTAGATTATGATTATGAATTAAATTAATTATAGGATAAATAAGTTAGGAGGTTTATTGAGATTAAATTGCTCCTAATTATTATCCTATCAATAAGTTATTATTATCTTTATATTTAGATATAATTATAGATAATAATAATAATAAGAGTATTATTTTGAATATAACTCTTATTCAATAACCTAATTCTATTTAACTAGGGTTTAGATACGAGAGGCTATATATACCCCCTGCTACTGAGAATTTCGGCCAACCCTAGTCCTTCCTAAGAGAGAGAAATTGTGATCCCCACTGTTGAGGATGAGATTTCCACCGCTTGCTTCCGTTCAATTGATTTTATCTCTTTCTCTTTATCCTTGATCTTGTGTTGATTAATTAGAGGCAATCTATTTTGGTTGCTATACTTTGGTTGAATTCTAATTAATTTGATCTTGTGTTTTGTCTTGTGCTCATGAACTCGGATCTAGAGTTGAGGGCACTTCGCTAGCAACAGTAGATAGTTCTTCAGAAAGGTATTTCCTTTTATCCCTCTTTATATGAAATAACGATTAACGGATCTTGGTTAAAGGAAATAGGTTAAATTTTTTATATTTCCACAGCCAAACGTTTGCCTATTTTCCTTCAGTCACAACTTCCCTTCGCTCATTGCCAATATCAAATGGAATATCCCGGCGGCACTTGTCAACCCACTCCATAGTGACCCCAAGCACACTTGTATCAACTCCTTCTTTGTCTTGGGTTAACAATCTCGCGGCTTCTCGAGTCGCCTCTTCACTAGCTTGGCTACTATCCCGCCATGCTTGAGTTTCTCCCATTTTCTCTACATCACCCGGACGGCCATTCCCATTCACCAAACACTCTATGAAGCTCACTCTCTTCACCATAAAGTCACTTCTCATTGACTCCTCATAGGGTTGATGTCCCCTCAACAAACACAACATATACCCCAATACATACATCTCAATCAAGAACAAAATAACAAGTTCCGAATTTACCAAGTGGGAAGCTCAGTTCATTCCTAATGTGCATGTGCTAGGAATCTCATTTCTTCCTAGAGGCGTCATAAAGTACTCTTTATCTGTTTCCTTGAAGCTCAAGCGATTATGAGGAAGACATAGCACACGACCTCCGGGATCCCATGCCATGTCACGCGGTATCTTCCCCAAAGGTAGAATGCCCTGTGGTTGTCCGTTGAAGGACACATACTCTCCATCTTCGGACATTGGTCCCGCATCACCACTTTCCTCAATTCCCTTTCGGAACTCTCGCTCATAATAGTCAAGTTCATCATCGTTAACTAGCTCAATGTCGAGGTTCCCTTCCTCATCAATCTCCTCTCCTAGCTCATCTTCTTCTCGACCATATGCAATTTCACTTTTCCCTTTGTCCTCAACCCGTTCTCTCCCACGACCTATCGTT
Organism: Euphorbia lathyris; assembly: GCF_963576675.1. Taxonomy (NCBI): domain Eukaryota; kingdom Viridiplantae; phylum Streptophyta; class Magnoliopsida; order Malpighiales; family Euphorbiaceae; genus Euphorbia; species Euphorbia lathyris. The sequence continues at coordinate 86,163,912 of NC_088913.1, forward strand.
TCCATTTGCTTCTCTCTATAGCTCAAGCCGACTAATTCACGTGCTAAGCCGCTTAACTCAAAAGACATACAACCACCCCTTATGGTTGAACCACCAACATCTCTCCCATCTCCATAGTCATCAACCTCCACACAACAAGTGGTTTCTTCATCCTCCACAAAGAGATTAGCAAGTCCAAACTCACTCTCCCCTTCCTCAAGAATAACACCCCCACTTTCCTCACACATACAAGTAAAGTTATGCTTAAGGGGCATTTCATCAAACACTTGGAGAGCATCACTAGCCACATGGGTTTTCTCAATATTACTACACACAAATTCAACTTTCCCCATGTTCTCACATACAAACCTCTATTCCTCCTCATCCACAAATGAATCTAAATCCTCATCCACAATTTCATTATCAATAAATTCGCAAGAAGAATCCAAATCCACTTCATCATCACAAACAACATCACTAACATCCAATTTCTTCCTAGCAATAGGACTATCCATAACTTCAACATTAGAAATTGGAAGTTTAGGATTTACCTTTACAATGTGTGATGGAGAAAAGATTGGTGATGAATCTTTAGGATGAACTTCCATGGTTGGTTGGGAGCTACTTCGACATTCTTGCTTGAGACTCTCTACGGATGTCGTAAGCTTCCTTGTTAGCTCGTTTATCACTCGAAAATCCTCCCTATAACTCGCTTGATACCTTCTCACCATGGCTTTGAGATTTTCCAATCCCTTGTTGGCGGTTTGTTCGGATGGTAAAGATGAACTTGGTTGAATCATTGTTAAAAGAAGTCTCCGTTAAGATAACGATCGGCTCTGATACTAACTGATACAGATTGAAGTCGTTTGAAAGTTTTAATCGTAAACTTACAAAGATATTTCTTCTCTAGCTAAACTAGAAGGAGTGAATCCCGGGTTTTACGGACTAAATCCGTAGGAAATCAAATATCCCCCATTGTTGAAGGTTTCAAACCTTAACAAAAGCTTCTTGAAGAAGATGATTAATTTGTATTGATAAAAGTTAAAGAACAATTACAAGAAAGAGATGTATTTATATCATCTCAAACCCTAAAACAAAATTACATAAAAGACTAACTTACATAATTAATTAAAGAGTAAGGTTAGGGAGTAAAATGGGGTAATAATAAGGAGGTGGCATAGGTGTAAATATTGAAGTGCTAGAGTTGTAATTAGGGAGTGGCAAAGGTGTAATTAAGGAGTGGTCCCCCCCTTATCCATATCATGAAGAACTTGGGGAGGAAGTATTCTTCGTCTTGGGCACGCTCCGTGTTGTCCTCCGAACAGACTCTAGCAAGTGCACTAGATACAAGTAATAAAGTGATAAGTTGAGTATCGTCTCCACAGGGATTGATGACCAAATTTTACTAGAAAAACGTTGCAGAACAGGGTGTTCATGGTGTGTGAATTCTTTATAGTGAGAGATATCGTGAATAAGTGATAGAATCAATGATTTAGCTTATAAAAACGATTACTTGATAATGATAAAAAGGTAGAACAGGCCAGGCACATCGGAACAGGTTACACTAAGTCCCTAAACACCCTATTTATTCATGAATGACACAAAGTGAAGTCAAGGTCTCTGCTTTAATGCTCACTTAAGTCAACTCTCGTGTGTTCTTAAGATTCTAAGACTTACTACAACCATAAGAGTCCCTAAGGTTGGTTCTTTCTTGCATTACGACTGAAACAACATTTCAATAAAGAAAACCCTTGATACAACCACCTAACAACTTTACTTCGGGGTTGGATGTTTGATGAAAAGTTCGGTGAAGATGAAAGCAGTTTCTTATCATTCATCTAGCACTAACATACATGCATAAGAAATGGAATAGAAAGCTTCATCAAGCACTTCATAAATTAACAACATTCATTCATAAATAGAAATTAGGAAACTTACATAACCGGCCCTAACTGGCCGAACCTATTCAAAATGACTACTCACTCATACTGCCGAGTGAACAGTCTGCTTCCATTCTACAGAACTCCATCAATGGAGTCATCTTCCTCGAGAGCGCTCTCTCTCTACCAAAAACATCTGTTTTTTAGTTCAACAAAAGATGCCCTTTACCTTTCCCCACTACGTCTATTTAAGGGAAAAGAAAAGGTCAACCCGGTACAAAAAGTATCTGAGCAAATATTACAAAACCAAGTAAATAGTTCAGAAATCCTAGGCTGCTAAAAGTGGTTAAGATCCTTTTGACCCTTGAACACTCAAGGGTCGAACTTTCATGTCATCTTGCTACTTTTGAACTGCTCTTATCCGCCTTTCTGCTTGCTGCTCATGCCGCACCTGCCTTCTATCATGTCGCTGTCTGTCATCAGAAGTTCTAGCGTTAGACCGTTGGATCAAAGAATGGCTCAACTCCTCAAGGTATGTGCAAAACAGGCTGCTTCCAGACTGTTCGACTTAGTCTTTCCTTATGTAACATCCCCAAAACCCTAACATATGAGTCTTCCCACATTCATATATATTTTCATAGTGTTCCTAAATACTTGAAGTATATGTCTGTAAAAGGATTTGGAAATCCATTGTGTTTATTGTGAGCTAGGTTGAGTGAATTATGGTAGATGCAAATCTGAATAGTCTGTTTCTTGGCTGGAAACAAGACCGAATCATTTTGCATGCCATATATTGTGTAGAAGTGATATTAAAGTGAATTTTGGATATGTTCTACCCATATATGTCTAGTTTCAGTAGGTTCAAGAATCAGGGCATTTGGATTCATATACAGAAAGTTATGGCAGAATGTGTGCAAGTAGGTCATGTGATGATCTAAGACAAAAGGATTAGATTGCATGAACTTTGTGGCATTAGTGTCTTGTAAATCATATAGCATTCCTTAGTTTCTATTTTCATTAAGTTTATGTTAAGTCTAATTGTATCAATGTTATGTGACATTAGGAGGGCAAGGTGCAATTGAACGCACACCCGATCGTGTTGAATAGATCGAACCAAGTGCGACGGTAAGCATATTGCTTATATATGTGTATGGATGTATTGTGCCTTGTGACTTGTTGAGTGTGAGATGTGGTTGAATCTGATGTGAATGATGTGGATAATGTTTGAGTGTTTATGATACGTCATGATTGATAAGAAAGTGTTATGATTGAGTATGTTGCAGTGTTATGCGTAAATACGGCATGTTAAGCCTTGTGCACATACTGGAACTGAATAATGGTTGGATTATAAATGAATATGAGCTTGCTTAGATGGATATGTGAAATGGTCCAAGTTGAGAGTGCTATCCGAATATTGTGAGCCGGAAGCACATGTGTTGAGATATATGAGTACGTGAGTGAGTGTAACTCCTCCGTAGCACAGATGATTGTATTCCGAATTTAGTGAGCCGGAATACAGATTGGGCCCAAGGACCATTTTATATATATTGTCTAAGTATAGCAAGGCCTTTCTAAAATCAGTATTACTATTCTAAATGAATAAATTCTAACTTGGTACTGATGACCTATTTTGGTTTGTGCTCTTTACATTACTTGTATATACATATATGTGTAATATGTTTATTGAGTAGGCAGCTCACCCCTTGCCAACAGATTTTACAGGTTAGGTGGAGTTCTTCTTGCTTAAGGTCGCACCAGCAGTGTCAGTCCATTCTCATCTAGGCATTTTGGAGTCTTGTGATATACTTTTGTTTTGTAAATCCTCTATGTAGGATAATGACTTAAACGTGTATTGTAAATTGTAAATGCTTTCTCTTATGTATAATATGTAAAGTTTATATGAGATTGAAGTTTATATGATTGAGAATTGAAAGCATGTCTATAACTGATATTGTGTGAGATATCATGTGATCCAAGTGAGGGGGTTACACCTTATCTGCACAAAAACACTTATAAGACCTTCTATCTTGTATTTTTAACCCTAAAAACACCCTTAATTCATTATAAATAATATGTTAAATTGTAGTCAAATTCATGCCTAACAAATACCCCCAAATTGAATCTTTGCTTGTCCTCAAGTAAACAACAGATAGAAAACAAGTTAACTATAGGGAAAGAGTTAGGAATGAAAGAATACGGAAGAAGGGTTTTGAGCAGATCATTGAGAGGAACAGATCATTTTGTTCTCGAAAACTAATAACAGACAACGCACATCACGATTTGTAATGAAGTTATGCCAGTGTTTGATCGTGCAACCCTACTCAAGAAATTCCTCAAAGCTTAAAGTTAAACCTCAATTTTCACAATGAACAACCTGTTTGCCTGTCATGACTCACTAAGGAATGGAATTTTCACTCACTCTCGTATGGCTCTTTATCGCCATAAGGAAGGGAATGCAACTTCACTCCTCAGCTCAGTAAATACATCAGTAGGGTGTGAGTTTGCTTTTCAGTCCTACTTCTATGGATCAAAATTGTCCAAACAGAGTCCAAAGGTCTTTTATGGGTTGTAGTGCAAGGTTAAGGTTCAGGTGTAGTAGTGAACGGCTTTTGTGTGTAAGAATTCTGTCCTCATGCATTTTACATCAACCTTTATTTCTCACAAACAACGTTGCACAGCTTGTTTTGTCAAATGACTTCCCCACTCTTTTCATTAGCTCCTACCACTAAACAATCAATTCCGAAGATTTGGGCACACATTGTGATAGTGTGCCACGAGCGAAGAGGTTCTTTATAGATTTGTCTTTTTCCTCTCACTAAATTTCTTTTATTCACTTATTTTATTTTAGTATGGGCACGAGTTTCCTCAGCCAATTTATATTTTCAACTAGTACTGCATGCATGAGGCAGATTCTAGGCTCTTTAAGCTCAAAGTGAAGGGATATTGGTTATTCACAGGCTAAGTTAACGAAAAAAATTGGGTAAGGCTCAAATGGTTCATCCTATTATGTGGGTGCAATGCACGGGTTAAGTCCTTTATATGGTTGAGTTCGGTGCCTAAAGCCTTTATCATTCTATGTTTTGTCAAAAAAAATTTCATTTCAATAGGGCATACCAAAGCAAAGTCTCGTGAAAGTTGATTTAGAATTTCAAAATTTTTGGAACTTCAAGACTCGGGTAGTTAAGATTAACACAAGGCAATCACCACACATTTCAATCATAACAAGCGCAGTCTGTTCGGTGATTACTACCGATCCTAAACAATCAAAACACTAGAATATTTACAAGGAAATGAACATAGATGAAGAATATTTACTAAGGACAGTTAAAGGTTTCTTTTTGTACAAACAAATAAAGATCACAGGGGGTAACTTGTTATTCAGAAAATTACTACATTAACAACTTGTTCAAACTTTTATCATGTTTATGCATACAGATATTGTAATTTGTAATTTCCCACCCCCAAATTAGAATGGAACATTGTCCCCAATGTTATTACGAATAAAAGCATATGTAAAATAATATAAGCATGATAAAAGACGAGTGCAAACAAATGTAAAGAAAGGGTATAAGTGTTACCAGATGCTAGGACAACGACATATTGAGTGATCAGACAGGCGGGGAAAGAGAGAAATCAACCTCTCTATCCGCAGCAGGATTACCGCCATCCCCTTTCGAGGAGGCAGCGGCGTTGGCAGCTGTTTCAGTTTTAGCTCTTACCGGACTCTTGATTGAGGCACCCAAGGGACTTTCCTTCCCATGCTCCTCCACACAGAGGTGTTTGAGCAAGTCAATCTCTCCTTGATGTACTGCATTTGTTCATTCCAGAGCAAAGATCTGTTCTCTGCAAGCTTGGGTTTGAGCAAACAGGGCGTTGAACTTGGATAGAATGTCTTCATTACAGAGCCTGGCACATTTCTGGTAAAAGCCCAGATCTTTGGCTTGCTCGATTTGTTCCGACTCGGATGACACTGATACAGTAGGCTCATTTTTCCTCTTCCTACTTTCAACCCTTTTGGCTTCCATAAAGTCTGACATCCAGACCCACTTCCCATTCACCATTCTCCCGAACAACATGCTCTGCAGGCTTTTCACATCTATTTGGTTAGGGTAGTTGACCACAGTGAGCCGTTTTTTGTCTTCTGGCTTGAATACCCCTAAGGCCTCCGCTATCCGAGTCATAATGCTACCACAGCAGATGACATACGAGTTCTTCTTTCCAAACGCGCTAATGTACTCCCCAAACCAAAAGCCAAGGTTCATCCTGCGTCCCTGTACCATACTCCACAGAGCCATAAGGTCTGCGTGAGGGATAGTGGCCTGGTTCTCGCGCGCAAAGATGGTGCTTGAGACCAGTTTATGCAAGTACCGGAGGGCGTAGTCCTCTATACCAGATGCCTTGGATGCGCTCCCGTCGTAACTTGGCTGGCCCGAGATTGAACGCCAGAAAGTCGATGGGTTAAACTCGTCCGGGGTTTCAGTGAAAGCCCCTTTGTACCCTTCAGACTCCAAGTCATCGTCATCCGCAGCGCCGAGAAGGTTATTGAATGTGTTCAAGGATGGCCTTTGAGGATGATTCATCAGTCGGAAACTGAACTCTCCTTCTTCCTCTAGGTAGGTGATCTCCGAATCATGCTTAAAAGTGACCAGAAACTCCAAAGTGAGTTCTTTATACGCTGGTTCTTTCATCTCAAAGAAGCAGCCAAAATGGCCCGCTTCCATGGGTTTCTTTACCCTTTCTGTAAGCCTGAGCTTTTTCAGCGTATCCCAGCATACAGTTCATACCGGCCCAAATTCGAGCAGAGCCAGATCCTCATAGTATTTTTGCACCGCGACATCCTTAAACTGAGACAGTTTCTTGACTAGTTTCTCATCTGGTACAAACGCGACTGCGCTTGTGCCCACCATCTTGCTCTTCCCTTTTTTTTCTTTGTGCCTTCGACTTTTACTTGTTTCCCTGAACCTTGAGTCCTTATCCTGTTATAGCGACTAAATAGGGACACCCAAAGATAATTATCAAACGATATATGGGGAACGGTGTGAAAAAAGAAAATAGGGTAAAACAATGTTGAACTAGGGTCCGCAATGCAGTCAATCCCTTAAGTAGAAAAGCGAGTGAAATGGCCTGTTGCCAGCACTGTCATTATGACGATGTTTCAGTGAGTGCCACCTGTAAGTGTGGTTGTGGCAACAGCCGCGTCTAGTCGAAAGGACGCCTGGGGAAGCAAACGGTTCTTTTTGAGTTTGAAATTACTACACTACCCACTTTGGTTTTACCGAAAAAGGTTTAACAGTATAATAAGTACCAAACAAACAGATTGATTTGATGTTCACTTTATCTACCTTATGTTCACTTACCCAAGGTCTTTTCCTTAAAATATTATTTCACTCGCCCCTTTTTAAATAAGTAAAAAGTTAAAACTTTTCCCATAAGGAAGGGTAAAAGTTTTACATCTTTGCTAGTTCAAAGGGATTAACTTAATTACGGGCCCTCATTTGACACAGGATGACTCTTAACCAGACTAAACAGTGCTAACTAAAATTTTCCAAAATTGTAAAATAAAGTATGAAAGTACAAGGTTACTTGTGCTGCAATTGGTGTTTGCAGCGGACACCCTGTTCTCGATTCTATTGGCTCGGGGGTCTTGGAAATGGATACTGTCAATCTTCCTTGTGTGATCATTCTCTAGATAAGGTTTTAGCCTTTGCTCGTTCACCTTGAAAGGTTCATGACCCTCCTTGCCAATTTCTACTGCTCTGTGACTGAACACTTTGTTCACCATATACGGCCCTGACCATCTTGATTTCAGTTTTCTAGGGAACAGTCTGAGCCTTGAATTGTACAATAGGACCCTCTGTCCTTCTTGAAAAGCTTTCTCCTGGATTTTTCTATCGTGCCATTTCTTGGTCTTCTCCTTATAATTCACCGCGTTTTCATAGGAAAACAGTCTGAATTCTTCCATGTCACAGAGTTGCAATCTTCTTTGTTCGCCTACAGCCTGTTTCTCAAAATTCAAGAAAGTTAAAGCCCAAAAGGCTCTATGTTCCATCTCTACTGGAAGATGACAGGATTTTCCATACAACAATCTAAATGGGGATATGCCAATGGGTGTCTTATATGCAGTTCTGTATGCCCATAAAGCATCATCAAGCTTGTTTGCCCAGTCTTTCCTAGAATTGCCAACGGTTTTTTCCAAAATTCTTTTGATTTCACGATTTGAAATCTCTACCTGTCCACTAGTTTGTGGATGGTAAGGCGTGGCAATTCTATGAGAGACTCCAAGCTTGCCCATCAACTTTTCAAATTTAGCATTGCAAGAATAGGTTCCTTGATCACTAATGATCGCTCGTGGGACACCGAATCGGGCAAACAGCCTTTTAAGGAATTTTACAACCACACGGGCGTCATTGGTGGGACTAGCAATTGCCTTAACCCACTTGCTCACATAGTCTACTGCAACTAAGATGTATTTATGCCCAAAAGATGTAGGGAATGGTCCCATGAAGTCTGTGCCCCATATATCAAATATTTCACAAACAACAATGTTATTGAGAGGTATGGCATTTCGAGCAGAAATATTGCCTGTTCGTTGGCACTCATTACAAGTGCGTACAAACTCATTGGCATCCTTGAAAATGGTCGGCCAGAAAAAACCTGATTGAAGTACTTTGGCTGCAGTTCTGCTTGCGCTATGATGTCCTCCTGCTTCTCTATCGTGACAATGGCTCAAAACAGCCTGTCCTTTCCTCTTGAGAGATGCACCTGCGAATGATTTGATCGGCGCACAACCTGAAAAGATAGGGTTCCTCCCAAAAGTAATATTTGATCTTTGAATAAAACTTCTTCCTTTGGTTAGTGGACAAGTTATGAGGTTTAAGTGAACTAGCAAGGAAATTTGCAATATCAGCAAACCATGAAGCAGGCTGTATAGTATACAGACGCTCATCTAGAAAGATTTCGATAATTTCTGAATGTTCCTTACTGCTCGGATGAGAAATTCTGGACAAATGATCGGCGGCTACATTTTCGGTTCCCTTCTTGTCTTTTATCTCGAGATCAAACTCTTGAAGTAAGAGTAACCACCGTATCAGCCTTGGCTTTGCATCTTTCTTTGCGAACAGGTAGCATAACACAGTATGGTCTGTGTAGACAATGACTTTTGACAAAACCAAGTAGGGACGGAATTTGTCAAAAGCATATACTACTGCGAGAAGCTCATTCTTTATAGTGGTGTAGTTATGTTGAGTCTCGGTTAATTTTTTGCTTGTATAATAAATGGGCCGGAATTTTTTCTCAATCCTTTGCCCAAGAACAACGCCCACACAAGTATCGTTAGCATCACACATCATCTCAAACGGCTGTTCCCAGTTGGGTCCTGCCAGTATCGGTGAGTTGATCATCTTGCCTTTTAAAAGTTCAAATGCCTCTAGATGGCTTGTATCAAATGAGAATTCCGCATTTTTATGTAGCAAGGCAGACAAAGGCAACGCGATCTTTGAGAAATCTTTGATAAACCTTCGGTAGAACCCTGCGTGCCCGAGGAAACTTCTCACATCCTTGACATTAGTTGGCACAGTAAGTTTCTCAATCACCTCCACCTTGGCTTTGTCCACTTCCATCCCCTTTTCAGAGATTTGATGCCCGAGAACGATTCCGCCAGTAACTATAAAGTGACATTTCTCCCAATTTAAGACTAAATGGGTCTCCTTACATCGCACTAGCACAACCTCAAGGTTATTCAGACAGCTCCCAAAGGAATTTCCATAGACAGAGAAATCATCCATGAATATTTCCACAGTCCATTCCACCATATCATGAAATATAGACATCATGCATCTTTGAAACGTAGTTGGGGCATTGCATAATCCAAATGGTATGCGCCTGTAGGCATATGTCCCGTAAGGGCATGTGAAAGTTGTCTTCTCTTGATCTTCACTGTGGATTGCAATTTGATTGTACCCCGAGTACCCGTCAATGAAACAATAAAATGCATACCCTGCTAAACATTCTAGCATCTGATCAATGAAGGGTAAAGGGAAATGATCCTTCCTTGTGGCCTCATTGAGCTTCCGGTAGTCCATACAAACTCGCCATCCTGTTATAGTTCTCGTGGGGACCAACTCATTTTTCTCATTGAGAACCACTGTGGTTCCTCCCTTCTTTGGCACAACATGAACAGGGCTCGTCCATACACTATCGGAAATGGGGTAAATGATTCCTGCATCCAACAGCTTGATCACCTCTTTTCGCACAACCTCCTTCATGTGGGGGTTCAGTCTGCGCTGTGGCTGGATAGACGGCTTGTGATCCTTCTCCATCAGAATTCTATGAACGCGGACTGTTGGGCTAATACCCTTGATATCATCAATTTTCCATGCAATCGCATCCTTGTTCCTTCGCAGTACCTCCATGAGTTGAGCTTTCTGATCAGGGGTTAGCTTTGAAGATATAATCACCGGGCTTCCGCTAGGTGGTTCCAGAAACGCATACTCTAGGTGTGATGGTAATGGTTTTAGTTCTGGTTTAGTCAATGGCACAGTGGGTATTTCAGGTGGTTCTTGATGAGTGGGAACAGTAGGATCTAGAAGAGGTGTAGGCAAGTTGGTCTCAATGGAACATCATGTTCCTTCACATAAATTCACCTCTTCTCCTAAGAGAGCCTCTAGAGTGTCCTGTCCCTGTTCCTGCAAAGTGGAAAGACTTTGGAAATCATCTAAGAAACAACATGTGTCATCACTAGTGTTAGCTCGTCTCATAGCCTCATTCATTTTGAAAATGATTTCCTCCCCATTAATTCTTAAAAATAGTTGTCCCTCTCCCACATCTATCAATGCTTTACCCGTTGCTAAGAACGGTCTACCCAAGATAATAGGAACATGCAGGTCCTCATCAATATCCATTATGATGAAATCAACCAGCAATATGAATTTTCCTACTTTGACCAAGACATCTTCCACTACTCCCCTAGGGTAACATACCGACCGGTCAGCCAGCTGAATGGACATTCTGGTTGGTTGTGGTTCTCCTAGTCCTAGCTTAGCATACACAGAATATGGCATAAGGTTTATGCTAGCTCCTAGGTCACATAGTGCATTTTCAATATTTAACTTGCCAATTGAACAGGGAATAGAAAAACTCCCTGGATCCTTCAGCTTTTTCGGAAGCTGCTGCTTGTTCTGGAGTATTGAAGAACAGTCCCTGTTTAGTTGGATCATCGAGATGTTTTCCAGCTTTTTCTTGTTTGACAAGATATCTTTTAAGAATTTTGCATATGTCGGCATCTGGGCAAGTGCTTCCACGAAGGGAATGTTGATATGCAACTTCCTTAAGGTGTCTAGCACCTTAGAATTTTGCTCTTCAAGCTTCTTGTTTATCAACCTCGTCGGATAAGGTACATGTGGAACATATGGGTGAGGTGGTTTGTACCTCTTTCCTTGTTCCTCCTGGTCTTGATCAATGGTTAATTCTATCCCGACGGGTTCTTCTTGACTAGGAACAGTTTGTTTCTCCTAATCTTTAGCATTTTGAGAGGTGCCTGCACACTCAGCGTTTTCATCAGTAGAAAAAGTTGGTTGAGTTTGCTTACCAGATATCAAAGTGATTGCCATGACATCTCCTTTGGGGTTTGGTTCGGTATTACTTGGCATTATCCCTTTTCCTTTGGACGTAGATGCAGCTAGTTGATGGACTTGAGTCTCCAGATTTTTAATTGACGCTTGCGTCTGCTTCATGAATTGCATCATCATGGTCTTCATGTCCGGTTCTATATCTTCCTTTGGTGGAACAGGCTGTTTGTAGTGTTGTTGAGGTTGCCTCTGATACTGTCCTCCTTGTTGCTGCTGATACCTTGGTTGTTCTTGATTAGGCTGCCTTGTCCATCCGAAGTTCGGATGATTTCTTGTGGCTGGGTTATAGGTATTTGAGTATGGGTTTGGTGGGTTTCTTTGATTATATCCAGCATAATCACATTGCTCCTGTTCACCCTTCCCTTGTTTGACTCCGGGACAATTTATGTTGAAATGAGGTCCTCCACAAAAATCACAAATGTCATTGAACGGTGGTTCGCTGTGAATGGATGATACATTAATCTTGCTGAGCTGCTTTGCAAGCTGTTCCACCTGGGTGGTTAGTTTCGACACAACATCATCATTCCCTGCTCTTTTTCCTTCACTCCTGGCGGAGTGCCAGTTATAGCTCGTGCTCACGACTCTCTCAATAAGGTTGTACAAGGCTTGTGGCTCAAGATCTTCAGGATTACCATTGGCAATGGATTCTATCTGGATTTTATAAATGTTGGTGACTCCATTGTAAAAATTCTGCACTTGCATCCACATGGGGATGCCATGATTTGGTACCCTTCATAATAATTCCTTGTACCTTTCCCATGCCTCGGCTAAGGATTCATCTTCTTCCTGCACGAAATGGGATACCTCATTTTTGAGTTTAATTGCCTGTCTAGGTGGAAAATATTTCATCAGAAAAGCGTTGGCCATTTCTTCCCAAGTGGTGATTGTTCCTAGCTGTAAGTTCTTCAACCAGTTCCTTGCTTTGTCTTTGAGAGAAAAAGGAAACAGCTTTAGCCTGATCACATCATCGGAAACTCCTCGGTTTGATATGAAAGTGTTGCACAGTGTGATGAACTCCTAGATATGCCCGTTTGGATCTTCTGACTGGTATCCATTGAATTGTACTGCTGCCTGCAACATTTGTATCATAGATGCTTTCACTTCAAACATGTTGTTTCCTTCGTTAGGCAACACAATGCACGATGAGTGTCCTTCCGTGGTCGGCCTCGAATAGTCTCTGATCCTCATAACTGGAGGATTGTTATTCTCTCCTTCTTCCTCCTGATTAGGTTGGACTGGTTGTTCAGGTGGTACTCTTCCAGCCATCCTTCTTTCTCTTTGTCGCTCTCTTTGTCTTGCACGTCGGGCTCCCGCTCGGTTTCGTCTACACGTTCTCTCTAATTCGAGATCGATAGGAAAAAATGGAGGTCCAGCTCTGCGTATAAACAAATGGATAACTCCTTCTGGCTGCACTATTTAGCAAACAGATTAAAAACACCTTGTTTCACAGAAATTTTCAGATAAATTTTGTTGCTTTCAATCCTCGGCAACGGCGCCAAAAACTTATTGTCCTCCGAACAGACTCTAGCAAGTGCACTAGATACAAGTAATAAAGTGATAAGTTGAGTATCGTCTCCACGGGGATTGATGACCAAATTTTACTAGAAAAACGTTGCAGAACAGGGTGTTCGTGGTGTGTGAATTCTTTATAGTGAGAGATATCGTGAATAAGTGACAGAATCAATGATTTAGCTTATAAAAACGATTACTTGATAATGATAAAAAGGTAGAACAGGCCAGACACAGCGGAATAGGTTACACTAAGTCCCTAAACACCCTATTTATTCATGAATGACACAAAGTGAAGTCAAGGTCTCTGCTTTAATGCTCACTTAAGTCAACTCTCGTGTGTTCTTAAGATTGTAAGACTTACTACAACCATAAGCGTCCCTAAGGTTGGTTCTTTCTTGCATTACGACTGAAACAACATTTCAATAAAGAAAACCCTTGATACAACCACCTAACAACTCTGCTTTGGGGTTGGATGTTTGATGAAAAGTTCGGTGAAGATGAAAGCAGTTCCCTATCATTCATCTAGCACTAACATACATGCATAAGCAATGGAATAGAAAGCTTCATCAAACACTTCATAAATTAACAACATTCATTCATAAATAGAAATTAGGAAACTTACATAACCGGCCCTAACTGGCCGAACCTATTCAAAATGACTACTCACTCATACTGCCGAGTGAACAGTCTGCTTCCATTCTACAGAACTCCATCAATGGAGTCATCTTCCTCGAGAGCTCTCTCTCTCTACCAAAAACGTCTGTTTTTCAGTTCAACAAAAGATGCCCTTTACCTTTCCCCACTACGTCTATTTAAGGGAAAAGAAAAGGTCAACCCGGTACAAAAAGTATCCGAGCAAATATTACAAAACCAAGTAAATTGTTCAGAAATCCTAGGCTGCTAAAAGTGGTTAAGATCCTTTTGACCCTTGAACACTCAAGGGTCGAACTTTTATGTCATCTTGCTACTTTTGAACTGCTCTTATCCGCCTTTCTGCCTGCTGCTCCTGCCGCACCTACCTTCTGTCCTATCGTTGTCCGTCATCAGAAGTTCCAGCGTTAGACCGTTGGATCAAAGAATGGCTCAACTCCTCAAGGTATGTGCGAAACAGGCTGCTTCCAGACTGTTCGACTTAGTCTTTCCTTATCTGCACAAAAACACTTATAAGACCTTCTTTCTTGTATTTTAACCCTAAAAAGACCCTTAATTCATTATAAATAATATGTTAAATTGTAGTCAAATTCATGCCTAACACTCCGCGTAGCTTCTTCACGCTCCGCGTCCCTAAGAGTACGCCCCGCTTATATGACCTCCTAGAACTGGTTCTCTCCGAAGGTTCGATCCACGCTCCGCGTGGAATGCCCTGGTGATCTCCCTTCCGTGTGGTTTCTTCCTTTCTTCTTGGCCCCAGATTCACGCTCCGCATGTGAGTGCAAGATGCCCTCATCAAAGATGAACGAAGTCGTGTGCTACTCCATGCTCATCGTACCAAAATAATGAGATGTGAGATTTTGGGTCTTACTATGTTACTGTCGATCGCCACCTGCGCCGAGAGCGATCGATCCCTTGAATACACTCCGACAGTCAAGTTAGTTCACTGTCAAAGATAAAGAGTTAGAATAGTGTGAGAGAGAGGAAATCGGTTCCCTTTATCATTAAATGAGCCTTCGTATTTATATGGGTTGAGCGTATGTCTCTTATGTCAAAGGGGTTGGTTTGATGGGTTTGGCCATGTATTCATATTATTCATCACCGTTATTTGAGTCGTCGTTAAAAGAAATTTTTATGTTAGTAAATACAAAGTCCATGAGGTTCTAAAATTCAACAGCCATAATAAAAACAATAGCAAAGTGTAATGTATCTTACTTAATGATATGAACTCAAATAAAGTTGTAAAAATAAAGTTTTTTTTTTCTTTTTAAAATTTCCTCAAAAATATGCAAGAGTTACACGAGATGAAAATAACATTTCGTTTATCAAATCAATTGAAATTATCAAACGCACCGTTTTGCATCCTCCCTACTTCTCTCTTCTGCTCTTCAGTTTTCTTCAGTTTCCTTTCCGTGTTCAGAGTTCAGCAGCCATCGGAGACCAGAGGCGACTCTCTCTCTCTCTTCGCTTCCTCTCAAATCTTCTTCGTTTCGCTACCCCCTACAGCTCCTCCTTGAGCAGGTGCTATTTATTTCAGTTGAGGTTAGTTAATTTAAGTTATTGATTGCAGTGATAATTTATGGTTTCTTCGATTGAGGATTTATGAAAGTTGAATTTCAGAACTGGTTGGGTTATTGCTGTGTGAATATAGAGTATTGAAGATTCGTTTTAATAGATGCAGATACTAGAGTTTATAGTTTTGAATTGTATGAATAAAATGCTATGTATCAGAGTTCTCAAAGATGCTTTTTCTATACTTTTGAGTGTAGTTCGATAAACATGATTAGCAACAGAGTCTAGACTTCCTTTCTTTCTATGTTGCACGGGTGCTCTATCTTTCCGTCTTCATTCGCCGGTTGTTTCTCGAGAAAACAATGTGCTGTTAATTTTTTAACATTGATTTTGTTTCTGTGACCTTGAAGGAAAATGCTTAAGTGCATGAGGTTAAGTATCATTTTTCTTAATCGGATGGGAGAAACAAACAGGGTAGATCATTAATATTATTCGAAAAATGCTGTTTGTTGGATTTATCCATTGATTCATTCCGATTTCCAAATTGTTCCAATTTTATCCTAGAGTATGTTAGTGCTCTATGCCGTGTATTGAGAATTTGAAATTTGTTGCAGGCGCTAGCTTCTGCATGTCAGAGACGGAACTTGTTGCGAGAGGTGTTTTCCGATATAGCTTTGGAAGTTGATGACCGCGCCAGAGGTAAATTAATTCTGTGAAGTACTTTTTCCTTTATTTTGCTATTGCTAGTTATTGTTTGGATAAATCGTGGAAAATTAGGATCTAGATTCTACCAGAACAATTGTTTTGTTTGCCTAAACCTAAAGGATAAATTTGTCCAAGGAAGTGCACATATATCTGCATATCATAGTTAATAGGTATATTCTTTGATAGATGGTGCCTCTTTTCACATTACCTACCTGAAAGAAAAGATAATATCAATTCCTTGTTCATGGGAATTCATGGAATCATATGTTAATAAATTTTGTTATAGTTGGGATCATAAATCATGATATAACATTTGAGATTAAGTTAAACTGAGATGAGCATGTATGAGTTTTTTTTTTTTTTTTTTGACAATGATGAGCATGTATGATATGTCTTTTAAATAACATTCATAGTATTCCTTTCATAAGCAAAAAAGGAACATCAGATAATCTTAAATTACTAGTATGAGGGGAAAAAAAAAACACAAAGTACTTTATGCTAGTACTGCATCTTCGAAATAAAAAAAAAAAAAGAAAAAAAAAGAAACTACCAATTTTTTACCTTGTAGTGAACTCCATCTAGTTCTGATTTAGCATGAAAATGTGATTTTTCTTAGAAACTGGAAACGGAAGTGTGAATAAAGTTTGCTTGCCACAAAGGAGGCCTCTCGTCACCGATATTCTTTCTCTATCTATTTCTAATCTGTACAATTTGGAGAATTTTTCACTGAAGCTTTGCATGCTTCTACCTTTGTTACTTTAGGATTAAAACCTTCACCATTTCTTTCTCCCATCTATTTCTAATCCTTATCAATATCCAAATGGATTACATAACAAATACCACAAGTATGGTTATGGGACCGAGGTTGGCTCGACGTAAGTGTCTCATTTATCACAATATTTATAGGCCTTCATAACCTCAGTTGAAGTTGTTTGAATATAGCTATGGATTTGAGTATTGAAAATGCCTTTGCTTTTAATGGATATTCCTATGGATCTTGTGGCCTTTTGCACATAGAAATTAAAACTGCCTAGTCCTTCTTCAAAACCGAATTTTATGTTCGGTTTTTAAACCAAAGAAATTGTTGCTCTCTAACCCCTAGAGGCAAGGGTAAAATGCATTGACTGCCATTGACGTTTGGGTTCTGTTTATATAAAGTTCACTGAACTTCAATTTTTTTTTAATAAAAATCATTGAAATTTACATTTGATTTTAATAAAGTCATTCAGGCCAAATTGTGCACGAAAACTCACTTGGATGTTGACATGCACAAAAAAAAACATTTAACTATATGCCAACTAAGCATCATGCCAAAATGTCTGACTTTTATGGCTAGCGTGGAAGAAATGTGGCGGCCACTTAGGTGCCACGTGGCACACCTTAAGACACAATTTTAAAAATAAAATAAAATCATTGTTCAGCTTAGCATTTAGTTGGCATATGATCAACTGTCTTCTGCCACATAAAAATTTCTGAGGCTTTTTGTACACAAATTGGGGGTGATTTTATTGCAATCAAATGTGAAATTCAGTGATTTTATTTATTGAAATGAAAAGTCCTATTTGCTGTTGTTAGTTGTTTGTTAATGCTGGTAGCTAGTAGATGTTAGCTAATTTTCCTTCTAAAACAAACACTCCTATATCTACTGTTCCGGAAAAAAAGAATAAAAAAGAGCTATAAAAAGGAAAACAAAACAGGTATGTAATATATATAAAAATTATCAACAACCTAAGTTCTTTATTCCACACATTCAGATGACTGCCCAAACAACCTCTTTTGGTTACTTTCAGTCACCAGAGAAATTAAGTATCTACCTTGTAATGTTAAGGTCAGGGTTTAAACTTCTTCATTACAATCCCAAAATTTTCTTCTTTTTTTCTTCATTTTAAAAATAAAAGTTTGATCTGCCTTGGTCATTTATAGTACGACCAACTATACCAAAACTCATGGCATTGACATTTTTACAGGTCAAATCCACACATGGTCACTAAAGTTTAGGGTTTGTGAGTTGGTGGTCACTAAAGTTTTTTTTGTGCCAATAAAGTCACTAATGTTTAGTTTTGTGTCAATAAAGTCACTCCCATTAGATCCAGTCATAAATACTACTAGAGAAATGACGACGTGCCAAGTCAAATAAAAGTCAGACTTGCCATGCAACGACATGTCAGGTAACCAGTCCTATTTCTGCCAGATGGCAGAAAAGGGGAAAAAAATTTAATTTTTGTTGTGCCACGTGTTATCCACGTGGCTGCCACATGGCACAGATGTGATTAGTTTTCTAACGTGACAAGTTTGACTTTTATTAATCAGAATGATTAATTCAAAACACTGCTATGAGCGACTTTCATGATTTGCTGTTGAATGACCAAAACTGAAACCGCAGCAGTAACATCTGAAGAAGCAAGAATGTCACCTACTGCTCCCAGCTCAGGAAACTCAGCCCATTGTGATAAACCTGATACTAAATCTTTCTTAGTGTCATGCCTACGACCCACCATTATAAGGTCATGCTTCCCTTGACATGAACTCACTACACTGGCTGTATCCGAGCCGTCTCTTACTGGCTTCTCCTCGAAAGAAATGTTTCCAGTTGCGGCCATTTCTTCCTTAAACTTCCTCACAGTTTCACCGTCAAGCATGTCTTCCCAAGCGAGCGCGGGAGCATCGTAATCAGCTAACAAAATAATGACTGTTAGTTGAACTTTCGGGTTCCTTGCCATCCTCATAGCATAAGCTAAAGCCTCCCTATCATCAGGACCACCCAAGAACAAAACAGCAATGTTATATGTTCCAACTGATTTGAAAATGGAGGACAAACCGCGGGTCTTTCGACGATTAATGAGGAGGCCAACCGAACAAGGCGCCCTGTTAAATATGTTTATGTTAAGTTTCCTGTGTTCGGCACTGTTGGAAACAAGTATGCCATTCTCATTCCATCTCTTGTGGAATGGAATTAGTATCAAAGAACACGACTTGTCGAAGGCAAGCCAAGAGATGTCTTCGTGCATCTGTTGAATAGGCGCCACAGCTGTGAAAACACTCATCTGTGATGAGTGTTTGAACTCCAACTTGAAGTATTGGAAAACATCAATGATTGGCTGCGAATGGGATGCTTTTGAAGACTCCTCAACTTTTTGGCCTAATTGATGATTTATAATATAAGGGTTGAAACTGCTAACAAGTTCTTCCAAGCAGAGTCCATAAACCTCAATTGGGCACTGCTTTGTTGGATTCGAAAGCTCTAACAGCTTGATTGCAGCTATGGCATCCCCTTGCTTGTGTGCACAAGCTAGTATCCCTAGCTCTGATTCAATTGGAGAAAGTTGGATGCATTTTTTCTGATAGCCTACATAGTGTTTAGCAGGATCATATAACCATAAGATCAATGGAGGTGTAAATGTTGTTAACAGGAATACCAAGACAACCGCACTTGCACCATCTAGATCTGCTTCCTGCCAAAAGAGGAGGAAAATAAATAAATAAATAAATAAATATGCGAGTCAAATCTTGTTTCCAACTTCCGCACGATGAATGTGCTTTGGCTTTAAGTATTTATATATAAACAGAATTATTCGAATTGTATAACTAGTAGTTTCAGATACTATGATACCCCAAAATGATGAATTGAAATTTCCAAGAATAAGTTTAGAATTAATATATCAAGGCCCCGTGTACTTGTCCAGATTATTCAATTGACGCTTTGACTTTGTTTAAAATATCTTATTAGCCCTCTAAGTCCATATATTAGAATAAAAAAGATTTGGATAAGTTAAAACATGTATCATTTTAAGCAAGTTTAAAAGGTTAGTAGATCATTGTAACCAGTTCAGAAGGCAATAGGTCAGTTTAAGCAAGTTTAAAAGGGTCAATAGTAAACAATGCTCATGAGGCTAATGAGTAGGGATGACAACATGTAGGGTAGATGCGTGTAATGCCAATTACATACCCCCTTAACCGTTTATTTTTTAAATTAGGATATACTTTTTGAATCTCATACCTAGGGCTGTAAACGGGGCGGGGCGGGGATTGTATTAACCATCCCCGACCACTGGTCTATCGGGGATTCCCCGTCCCCATTCCCGAATTACAAATGGGGAAAATTTGGCTACCATCCCCGTTTAAGTTTTTAAATTTTTACTTTTTTCTTGTAAAACATCAATTTGTAGTATATAATTTTTTTTAAAGTTATAAACTACTATTTCAGGGTAGACACTATGGACCATTACTTTGTTTTTTCCATCAAAGTAATTTCCACCATTGGATGATGAGGTAGAAAATTAACTAAACAAAGATTCAAAACATAAAATAAAAACAAGTCCAAAATAAATTAATATATATATATATTTTAGTTTTTTTTCTATGTTCGGGTATTTAGTCGGGGATCCCCATTGGGGACATTCGGGGACGGGGACGGGACGGGACACTTATAACCATCCCCGACTGTCAGGGACAATATACAAACCATCCCCGTCCCATGGGGATCCCAAACGGGGATTCCCCGTCCCCATAACTAATAAATTACAAATTTAACAAAACATAAGTTTAATAAAACCATTCACAAATTTAATAAATCATCTACAAAACTGAATCAAAATATACCTAAAACTGAGTTTAAATTTTTTTGTTATAAAAACTGAACCAAAATATACCTAAAAATATTCCATAAAAAAAAAATACCTAAAATTATAACTAATTTTGAACTGAAAAACTAAAAACCCCCAAATTGAAACAGTACTGTAGTTCAGGTTTTGATGAATAATGAACACCCCTACCAAAGGGTAGCATCCTCAAAAGGAGATTACCCGCGTTTTGGGTTTGAATTTTATTACCTTAGCCTTCATTTAGAAAAAGAAAATGCATATTTATTTGTGGGTAGAAGAAGGAAATGTTGTGTGAATAAACGGAGTTTTTTTTTCTCATACCTCAAGTGAAATGTAGCTCAAAATCACTCCCATCTCTCTAATGCCTTTGATACTCAATATGAGAGCAAGAGAAACAGCTTCTCTGCGAGACAACTTGAAAAAAAGTCCAAGCAAAAATGATGCTGCTAATGTCAATAGAAAGCCAATTAGGCTAATTTTTAACTTGAGAAGGTCTTCCGAATGACAAACTATTAACATCAAATCAACTTTAGATGCAACAAATGTGGACAAGAGTGGAACTAGCAATCCATAAACCATAGTATCAAGCTTCTGTGTCATGTTTGCGGCCAATGGAGATCCGGCCGGAGTAATCAAGCCGATACAAAACGGTCCATAAAGATAATCCACACCCATATTATCCCCAATTGATGATATAATCAATACAGAGGCAAGAAAAATGTTGGTGTAGAGATTCTTGATAGGTTTTCCTTCTGGTGTGATTTTGATAAACCAGAACAGCATTGATCGCATCAACCCGAATATGAGTAGCATAAAGAACACGATTAGAAAGAACGACTGAAAGGCGGATTTCTTCGACTCCGAATTTGCTACCCTCAACATTAGATTCCTGTAAGTAGTGTGTACAAACAAAGCTAACTCATTGATCATTGATGATGACAAAGCAAGCTGTCCAAGCTTAGAATTTGTGAGCCTTAGCTGCATCAAAGTCATACTAACATCAATGAATTGGCTTTGGATGAAACTGGATACGAAGTTCCTTGTGTTATTGTAATGTGTTGTCATCAATGTAAGAGTTATTGTTAACTCTGGGTTGAATTTTACTTGGAGCGTTTGCAGGAAAGTTATTGAATAAAGAAACAGAAAACATCCCACAATTGCTCCTTTCTTTTCTATTCTTTTTGTGTAGGTTATATCCACCCTTAGTGCTGCCAAGAATGTGAATAGAACTAACCCAATCTTCAGCAATGAAGCAAGCATTTGATCTGGAAATGGAGGAAATAGTAGGTTTGATGCATGAGGGAAACATTTTCCAAAGAAATTAGGTCCCAAGATGAAACCACCCTGTACACACATAATAACAAAAAAAGAAAAAAAGGAATTAGTATTTCAAAACGGGAAAGATAGTCAAAATCAGTTATCGTGTCACAATTATGTTATGCATTCTATATATTCCACGTTATTATTATTATTATTAAATATCCCATATTGCTTGGGAATGGTATTACAGTCTTCTTGTAATAACCCGTCTGCAGTGGGTGGGGTCGGGATAGAAGGCATGAGCAATGAGCAGTTCTAAGGGATAGGGAAAGAGTAATTGGGGTTTATTAATAGGATGTGTATTTAATACATGTAGATATGTCATAAAGTCGTGAGACTCAAGGTGTTGAATTTAGGCGAAAATGAACAATATATACATGGAATTGGGCCAGACTGTTACATTTCTAGTCCAATGTTGGGTGTTCACAGATTTTCATTCTTTGCAAACTTCACGCTTTAGATGTCACGCGTCTTGGGTGTGAGGGAGATGTAGACATGTATATGTGCTCTGGTCGGGTTTAACCAGAATTGATACATAAAAATATTTTTATATTGAATTCGGGTCAAACCGGACCAGGCTAAGGGCATAAATATTGTTTTGGGTACTTTTTTTTTTGTTGGATTTTGTAGTTAGAATGTTATTTAAGTTGTAATGTGTTGCATATATTATTTTTGTTTCTCGAGGTGGGGATGGGATGGGGAAGTCGACCTCTCTCCATCCCATCCCCACCATGTTCCCACAAGAATTATTATGTATATACCTTTTAATATGAGATAATGATCAAATTTGAGCCTAACCTTTTTGAAGAAGTATAGATTTAATCTTAACGTATGACACAGTGCAAATTTAACTAACTTTCCAAGTAAGATCAATTATTAGTATCATGGTAAACATTTTAGACACCTTTGACAAATTTTTGTGTTGATTAACTTATATGTGACGACTTGACAAACTTAGTGTTAGCATTTTAGAAGGTTTTTTTTGTATCTGTGTTAGTAACACATTAAATATCTTAGACATAATTGATGTTTGGAAGGTCTGATGCGACAGATAAATCAACATTTTCAAAGTTTTGTTAATGTAGGGCTAAGGTTGATCTTGCTTGGAAACGTTAGAGTTAAATTTGCATTGTCTAGTACGTTAACGCTAAATTTGCACTTCACCGAAAACGTTAGGGTCAAATTTGGTCTTATCCCTTTTAATAGTTTTAAACTAATAATTATTTTTTAGTAGTCTACAAGTAGATAAACTGAACCATTCACGAAGAATTGAGTATCGAGGGAAAATAAGACATTGTAATTGAATTCCTAATGGTACCATATGGAAAAATTGTAAATTACACTAAGGAAAAAGCTGTTTAGAATTTGAGTAATGGAGACTGAAGATCCCTAAAGAAACAGGGACGTGGACGATTTTTTCCACATTTCATCAACCGGGACAAAGACGGAAATTCCCCATCTAGACGGGGGACGCTGATGGGGACTTGTAAACAAAGATTTAACTCATAAAAAATATTCTGATGGGGACTTGTAAACAAAGATTTAACTCATAAAAAAATATTTAAAAGCTCTATCGTCCTGCAGACAAATATCAATTTGGTCCTGAGGATAAAGATTGTCAAATCGAACTTTGCTAATAATAGATCTTAAATAACTACCAAACTCAAGTTTAATTAGATTAAATTGATCCTATTAATTCAGTGACTAAATTGTTATTTTTGAATTTTTTTCCCCATTATGTATATATAGGCATATGCAGTTTTTGAGCATATTTAACTCTGCCTTCAACAATTTAATACATAAATTTCATTTTGGACTTATTTACCCTCAACATCCAAGTTAGACAATCAAATTGATCCTAGATTTATCTAGGGTAAATAATTATAAGGTCCTTATGTTTTTACTTAACACGCTAGTAAGTCCATCATATTATTATAAGATCCTTAAGTTTTATCGTAATCAATTCTTTAGTCCTTCCATCTGTTTTTGTAAATGAAAGTCCAAATTTGGCCCTAGTTATATACATTAAAAAATCAATCTTTTAGTTTCAAATTTAATCTAATTAGTTTTAATGAAAATTTTAAACTACATATACACCGAAATTAATATACTTGAAAAAATGTATTATTAATTTTCTTAAATTGCAATTATGTTTTTGATATAATATCTTTAAACTAATATTAAATATTATTATAATTTTTTATAATTTTTTAAAAATCATATATTTTTTTCTTCATTCGTAAAATTTATTAGAATTGTAAAACCTTTTTACAATGATAGTTTTATTCCTATTTTAATAATTTTTGAAATATTTTTCATTTATTTTTTTAGTCAATAGATTTTACGTTATTAAATTAAAGTTCTATAATTTTATAAAAATTAATAAATCAATTACTTTATATTGGAGTTTATAATGGAAAGATTGTGATTATGTATGAAAAAAGAGAAAAAAATATAAAATAGGAAAAATAGATGTTTTATTATTAAAACATAAAGTAAAGGGTAATTTTGGTATTTTGAAATTTATTTAGTATAGTTTGACCATTGACCCAAGCATAAGGACTAAAGAGTTAATAAAAACAAAAACTGGAGGACTATATAATTATTTTTAAAAACATAGGGACTAAGTAGTGTATTAGGTAAAAACACAGAGACCTTATAATTATTTACCCATTTATCTATATTTCTGCTTTACTATAAATATTTCTGGCTTTTATTCAATTCAAAATAGTTAAAGAAATATGAATTTATTGACATGATTTTTAATTTTGTTGCAATTATCTCATATATAATGTGGAATTGTTTGATTACATAGCATATTTATGACACGGTAGTCTGTATAGATATTTATGAGGATAAGAGTCAAACTGGTAAAATGCATATTTAACCTCTCATCAATTCATGTTTTATTAACTAAGCTCCTAATCTTTTAAATGGAAGTATCAATCAATTATTTTTTAATACATTAAGTCTCTGATCTTGTAAAAAGATATATTAAGCCTTTGATTAATTATATTTTAACATATTAAGCTCCTATTAGACATGTCAAATATGCGAATAATTCGAACTTTGTTTAACATGAACATTGTTTAGCATGCAGAAAACTATGAGAATATCACTTTCTTCTGAAGTAAAATAATTAAATAATTATATAGCATGACAATTTATATGTCAATTGACGTGTTAAAACAATGGCATGTTTACAGTTTTGTTTGCACTAATTGGATTTTGAATTGATGATCAATGACTTATGTCCCCATCTAAAAGATTAGGGGCTTAATTATTAATATGTTAAAACATAATTGATTAGAGGCTAATGTATCCATTTAAAAAATCAAGGACTTAATCAGGGTTTAAAAATATGTTTTTCCAGTCAAATTTGCCTTAAAATTATCCGAGAAGATTAATTTTATCTTTGTTGTACAAAGTAATATAATTTTTGCTCGTGTTATAAGTTTATGGTCCAATTTTCCTCCAATATTATTGGGAAAGATTAATTGTACCCTTATTGTAGACAATAGCATAACTTTTGCTCTAATGTTAGAAATTTTAACCTAATGTAACCATTATAATAGAAAATTTAGTTGAATTTTACCTCTATGACAATAATCAACGAAAAATATTCTTAGAAAATGGTAAAATTGAGTTCAGAATTTTTACCATGTAGGTAAAATTGAGTCGTTTTGTATGATTATGACAAAATTAAGCTTCTCGGATGTATGTAATATTTTGAAAATGGAGACATTACCAGAATATCGGAAGTAAGGCGGGGAAAATTGCAACGCTTCAATAGGAGATGAATGAAATGAGAAATGGAATACATGGCAAGCAATTGAGCTTGAAATCTGAAAAATGGATGTTGAAGAAGACTTTCTCCATGTTTTTCATTCCACATTCCATCTGAATAAACTTTTGTATGATAAAAGCATTTTCCACTTAAATTCAACAATGGTGGAAAAC
The DNA here is from genome assembly GCF_963576675.1 of Euphorbia lathyris. Classification (NCBI taxonomy): domain Eukaryota; kingdom Viridiplantae; phylum Streptophyta; class Magnoliopsida; order Malpighiales; family Euphorbiaceae; genus Euphorbia; species Euphorbia lathyris. The sequence goes on from NC_088913.1 coordinate 86,189,658, forward strand.
CAACACTGTCATTCATTTTTCTTCAAATATTTTCCCAGGAAACAAACAGAAAAAAATGGTGTTCAAGAAAAAATATGACTTGAACAATGAAAAATTCATGTTAGTTTTGTTTTGGGAAAATTAGTGGTTATCATTTATTTATGTATAAAATTTGTGAAATTAACATGATGTTTTCATTTGATGTTTATTTTGAGCATTTGTTTTTATGACAGAAATCACTTATTTTTCACTAAATTTAGACTTCTATTTTATTTTTATCATGTGCAAATATTTTAGTTGTAAGTTTGACCTTCTAAGTCCTTTTAAGATGTTGACTATATTTATTTGGAAGTTGAGATTGATCATGTACTAGTCATGGTCGGATAAATGGTTAATTTTAGGGATGCAACGGGTACTCTATTTGTGGATACCAAGACACTATCCGATCCTAATGAGATTATTTGTACTTTATTTGCACAACATGCTATGTCATTAACAAGTCTCCGTCATTTGTTCTAGATTTTGATATTCCAAAAAGAGTATGGACCAGAAAACATGTTCGATACTCTCATCCGAAGGTGTTTGGATGGATGCAAGGAATTTGTTCAGAGCAGCGTGCAAAAGTTGATGGTAAATAAATTCCTTGTATCTTCATTAGATACGGGGATGCAAACGACCAAAGTTGAAGTCATGTGTCTTAATTTTCCGTAGCACTATGAATCAGCTCATAAGAAGATGTTATGCCCAAAATTTTAAAGGATGTCAAATCTGGAAAAATATAGCGCTGCTGAATTTGGGGTCTGCTCGACGAGTAAAATGTATTCTTTAGTGGAAAAGGCTTCATTAGAGATACACTTTTAAGTCTATTTGCGATGCACTTTTAGTTTCGCAATAGCCCATGATGTTAATGCTAAGCGGCGTGTATAGGAAAGACACATTGTACATGACCTTGTTCCGGCGATGCAAATGACGAAGTTATTTGCGACGCGCCACTAGAAGCACATCGCAAATGACGTTTTTCTTATTCAAGCAACAAATTTTGTAATACTCAATCCAAAATGACCTCGTTTGGGTGATGTGTTATTTACAAAGCACGTCACAAATGATCTTGTCATTTGCGATGTGCTTTTAGTGGAGCGCTGCAAATGACGAAGTCATTTGCATCGTCGGAACGAAATCATTTACGTGTAGGAAAGGCACGTCCCAAGAAAAAAACCTTATCACTTGTGATGTGTTATTTACAAAGCACGTCATAAATGATGTGTAGGAAAGGCGCGTTGCAAATGACCTCGTTCAGACGATGCAAATGATGAAGTCATTTGCGACGTACCGCACATGACAAAGTTATCTCTGACGTGTTTTGTAAATAACACATTGCAAATGATAAATAAAAATTTAGTTACAGTAATAAATTTGGAAATATTCAATCCAGAATTCAACATTAGATTTTGGAAACGAGGCCTAACCAAATTAAGAGAGATAGGAAGTGATGTGATATCAAAAGCACAAGAGCATGGAACAAAGGAGCTTGGAGTTAAGGAGCCTAGTAGAAGCATGAGGGATCCATTGGAGCTGTCAATTGGACCTATGACGAAGAATCGTGTAAAGAAAGACCAACAAATGCTTAATGGACTCATCTTGAGCTTCTTTAAACAAGGAATGAATTCTAGCGAAGTCATTAAAGATGGTGTGTTTTTGTGTTGTATCCAAGCTCAAGCCCATAATAGTGATATGTAAAAAGGTTGATCATATTTTAAGAGAAGCTTTGGACTTGCATGTGTTTGGCATGTGCAAAACTCATTGGGACTCATTAAAATTAATGCTATAACCTTATAGGTTTGATTGGGCTTATTTCTAGCTAATTAAAAGGCTCAAATAATGTTAATTAGTGGGCTGAAATTGGGCTCTAAAGGACGAAAACGAATTTAATGTTTTTCCTTGTCTAATTAGGATTTCTTTTACCTTGGTGCACTAGGATTCAACTTCCTTTTTAGTTTAGGTTTAGGTTTATTTTGTAGCCTATATAAAGGCTTGTATTCTTCATTATTTTCATCAATCAGAAATCAATATTTTTATGAACAAAAGTTCTTCTTTTCCTTTGGGAATTATTTTCAATCCGGTATTGAATTCTTTATTGTGAGCTTGAGAGACCGGGTCATCATTCTTGCAATATTATCTTGATCGTGAACAAGTATTTTGGTAAGGTACTTGTGAATCGCCAAACACTCAGGTTCCAATTTAATTATTCGAAGGTGTAAGGTCAGATCTCCTTTCATTGTCTTTAATTCTTTGGGATTGGTTTGTTATCACCAATTTATGTTTGTTATTTGATTCTATTAATTCCTTAAGATAGATCGGGAAAACTTGTTGATTTGGTTATTATCTCTTTTTCATAACCAATATCACATCAGGAAGATATCAAAAATGCATGTATAATAATATGAACAAGATATGATTGGTTGATCAGAAAATGATATTTAGTTCTTTAATTTCTCCTTTTAACTTTCAAAGTTACAAATGATATTATATTTTTATCCAATTACATTCAATAATTTTTATTTTTAATAGAATTTATTAGATACAGAAATGAGAGACATGTTTCGTCACATATCAAAATTCTTACCACTAAGGGTGTGTTTGGTTAAGGAATTTTTCACCCGGAAATAGGAATGAGAATGGTTGATTCCCATTCTCGGTGTTTGATTGTAAAAAAATGGTGTGAAATAGGAATCTGATTCCCAAAAGTATGGGAATCATGATTCCCACCTCTCATCTCTTCAATCATAATTGATTCCCTTCTAATCCGTTAATTATAATAATATTTTTTAAAAATTAAGATTCATTCCACGTTTTCTTTAGAAACAATTGATTTTTTTTCTTTTTTTATATCTATATAATGTTTCACTATATTGGATTATATACTAAAAAATTATACTACTACTATAGTTTATAATTAAATTTTTTTAAGTCAAATTTTTTCAATATTTTTTATAATATAAATGATTTTAAATATATTATTATTCTTATATAATAAAATTTTGATTTTATCTTATTTTTATTTCGATTCCAAAATTTGAACGAAATAATCTCTAAAATGAATTGGATTTCAATTCCGGATTAAAGCAAATAAAAGAAATAAAGTATTATTCTAAGAGCGATTATTGAGTGAATTACAATAAAAAGAAAAAGAAAAAGAAAGATGCTATTGAATGCAGTTGTATCATAACAGAGGGTTATGAAAGTTTGTGAAGTTTCCTACGAGTACCAAGTTCAATAATGTAGACTTATTGAGGGGGCTAAATCACGTGTTTAGCCCAAAACGCACGTGAGAGATAAGGATTAGAACAATGACGTGTTATCTTATCTATAAGAAGACAAAACTTGTACCAATTATAAGCTTCCACCACCGACCCAATTCCACTATCGTCTGCTACTATAAAATATCTTATAGTAATATAATATCTCCCTAATAAATAATTGCCTAAATACAATGTACTATTCATTTTTTAACACTAAAATAAAACCGTGGGCGACAAATACATTATTGTTAATCATTATAAATTATGATTGTCATAATAATAATAATGATTCATTTCTTAATTTTGTTATCCTAGTATGTTTTTATTTTAATTAGGATTGAAAAACAAATAATAATACTAACTATTTCGAGGGATCTCTTCTAAAAAAAACCTAATTATAGTTTGGTACTTCTTTTAGTAACAACGGCACATATTTATATGTCGGGCTCAGGTTGGATCTAACAAAATTTTAGGTAAAAACACTAAATCTAAATCCATTCATGTCTGCTATTAATTTAGACGGTTCGAGTCGGACTGAGTTCGGATTTAAACATCAAATCTCAAGCCATATCCATCCACCTGCCCTTAGGGCAGGCGGGTGGATGATTTGTTCCCCTTACGGGGCGTCGAAATTAAATTTATGTTCTATATTACACTTTTTAACGTGTTTGAAGTGCATTTTTAATAATTTTTATGCATTTCATTTATTTTCAGGTGCCATTGGAAGATTGGGTTGGTGATGGGATCGATTGTAGTAGTCGTTTCATTACGGGCATGATTTTCCAAACAAGTTCTAAAGCTATTGCATAGGCTAAAAGCGTTGCAATTCAATATGGTTTCGAGCTTATTATTGCTTCTCACAAACACGGAAGAAATTAGAAGCTTTTGAGATTCACGTGGTGAACGGTATAGAGTAGTTATAAAAGTATTGAAGGGGCTTTAAGAAGGAAAAGTAAGACTAAAGCGTGTGGTTGTAAATGCCGGCTTAAAGTCTTTTCCGGTTGGGGATCCTAGTTAAGGAATGGATAAAGGATATGAACAATCATGCATTGGCTGTTTATCCAGAGGGATATCGACAGATAAGAGGACCCAGTCCCGCATCCAAAAAAATTATATGTGACATGAGTTCAGCTCAATCAAAGTCGTGTGCTATTTTGGCGGCATTTTAAGAAAATAATCTAGCAGACAGCCAAATAATAAAACATGTGTATAATTACAGGGATAGTTGAGGAATGTTGGGTTTGAGGATAGAGACGTGGTTAGTCAATTCTTCCATCTAGCTATCGAGAACATGTTCATTCGACTCTTGCTGATCCGGAGATTGGGGTGTTGACGCACGTTTTTATGACACATCCAGATTCAGTGGAATTATTGTGGACCTATCATTGGTACATTGGCATGGACTTAACGTACAAAACCAACAAGTACAAAATGCCATTTTTCAAAATTGTTAGGATGACTCCATGTAACAACAACTTCAAGATAGCTTATCCGATTATGAAAGATGAGACTGAGTCGAGCTATCGTTGGGTCATGGAGATGCTGAGAAATTTGATCGGGTTTGATGTGAACCCACGACTATTGTGACTGATCGGGAGTTTGGTTGATTAGGCCCATTAGAGAGGTTTTTCCAGATACAGCACACTTACTGTATATTTGGCATATAAACAAGGATGTAGAAGATAAGGTCTACAGACTAATGAGTAAAGATAAGGAATATGCCAAGGTATTCAAGAATGGAAAATGGAATCCCCAACTGTAGATGAATATGAGAACAATCTGAGCCGGATGAAGGATACGATGAGGAGGCAACCTCATATTGTCTCTTACATTAAGGAGATTACGGTTAATCCATAAGGAGATGAGGTTAATCCACAAGGAGAAGTTCGTTGTTGCATGGACGAAGAATGTCATACATTTTGGCAACAGAACTACCTGTAGAGTGGAGAGTGAACATGCGCAATTAAAGCAATGACTTAATTCCTCCACTAAATCCCTCGATATGGTCTGGACTAAGGTTCACAAGGAAATTGAATCGCAATTAACTATGATTAGGTATATGTTTATTCTATTTTTTTTACTGTTGTTATTTAATTTGCATTTATTAATATATATTTTGACTTATAGTATGTTTTTCTTCTTATCATGTATTATCTTGAGGAGTCAAGACACCGTAGAGGAGTCTTTTACTCCGGATTTTCATTGAATTACCTGACGTGTAAAGTGTCCCACCACTGTTTGAAGTTGATCAGTGATGAGTACGGACGCATGAGAGGTTTGAGTGATGAAGGGTATGAACATTGTGGTTGTATATTGAGAACCTCTAGTCAGATCTCTTGCGCATGCGAGATTAGAACATCGGTAGATTCGGGTACCCCGGTCAGTGTTGATAGTATCCATGTGTTTTGGAAGACATTTGTCATTGGTTATGTTGACACTACTAACAACGTCAGGTATCATGAGGGGTCGGAGGATTATCGATACTTTCACTCTCTGGTTGAGAAGGTCGATAAAAGCGACCGAACCCTTATGCGCAATATTTATCTATTTATTCACGATCAACTTCACCCGGACCAAGCCAATTATTGTGAACTGGATGTGAAAACTATCGTGCAAGGACGATCAAGGGGGAGTACATCAACCAAACGTCTGTCGAGTTCCTGAGAGTACTGTGATAGCCGTCGTGGACGTGCTCGGTCATCCAGTTCGTCTCGGAGTTGTAGGCATAGCTCTTCATCATCCGTCTAGAATGCTGCTACAACTGGTAATATTTCATTCGCCCAAACATATTTACTAATAGTTTTGCAATATTAACTTTAAACCAAAATAAATTGTTTATTAACTCTTACAATATATTATTAATACCGCAGATGGAAGTGCAGCTGATATTTTTTATTTCTTACATGCTTATAAAATCGTTGGATTAATTAAGTCGTATGTTGAATCATATCTTGATGTGATAGCTGATGGCAACTTCGGGTTCCGTGTTATTGCAGACCGTATTTTTGGCAATTAGTTAAAGCGTGCATAGCAAATGAAATTATTGCTAACCATGCACTGTACGAGCCAATTTACTATGATGGAATTGATCCAACAGTCAATCGAATTAGATAGGATGGTTCAGTTTGACCCCTACACATTGGATGCTTGTTTGGGATGACTTGTATTTGATTGCTATATTGTATAATGCTGCTATTTTTTTCGAGTACCGAAGTGGGCGTAACTTATTAGCATGTGGTACTGTGCTACCATTATATGCACCCTCAACTACTACATGACCAGAATGGGAGATGGTTATAACTTATTTAGGGGATTTATACCAACATTATATTCAGTTAGATTTATCTAGAGATTTTGGTACCCCTATATTGACTTACTAGTAGAGATTTTGTCATCGTAGTGTTATAGGATTGGACCGCTTATATACTGCTCGGAGAGTATAGTGGGATAGATTGGGGGTTATTAGTTTTTTTGTTATTGTTATTGTGTTTGTATTTGTTTGTATTAATATATGGAATTTATTTGTATTTATTAATATTTGTATTGTTATTGTATTTGAATTCAGTTTAGAGTTTTATGATATTTCAGTTTAATTATATTTCAGTTTAGTGATATTTCAGTTTTATGATATTTCAGCTTAGTACTATTTCAATTTAGTGACATTTCAGTTTAGTAACATTTCAGTTTTATGATATTTCAATTTTATGATATTTCAGTTTTATAATATTTTAGTTTAGTGATATTTCAGTTTAGTAATATCTATCAAGCCGGAAACGGAATGTCCTCAGCCAATCCTTCGACTTCTCATGCGAGCTCGATGACCACATGCGAGCTCTAGGTATGTATGGCCCCATTCGCACTCCCTCCCGCTGAGGTTTGAAGCACGGGAAGAACTCATATATCCATACCTGAAAAAGAGTCAGACATCTCGTGATCTGCCCACAATCTCCTCTACTAGCAATACCTAACTGACAGTAGAGGTATGCTAGTGCAGCTGAGCCCAATGAGTATCCAGTCACATTATTTAACCCATCCTGCACCTCTAGCAAGCAGACGGGTCGGATCCGATCACCACTCTTGTCTAAAAATAAGGTGGAACCGAACATTAGCCACATCCACTCAATCGCCTCAATATCGGTAATCCGGTCTATGGATCACATATCGATGACAAAACTGGCCAATACTCCACCACCTCTGTAGTGTCTAGTCTGCAGCTCCTCCCTAGTGACCCTGAACAGCTCCATGACTGAGGTTTGAAGCTCATACGACCCCTGGTCAGCAGTCACCATCTCTCCCTCTACTGGGATATGTAGAATCCACCACATGTCAACAGAATGGTCATCTCATCGAAGGGTATATGAAATGATGATGTGTTCGGCTGCCAACGCTCCACAAAAGCAGATATTAGGGGTATACCAATGTGTGGGTACATGATCCCTAGGAAGTCTGACAATTGAGATGCCTTTAGAAGTGTCTTGACCTCTCGAGTCGAGCTACTATACCATGTGACCAGTCTCCTGTAAGACTGTGATCTAATATGGCACATGAGGTGGCTACTTAGATTCCCTTTTCAAATCCCAATAGCAATATGTCCCAAGAAGTTGGAAATCACAGAACCATCAATAGGACCGTTGGGGACCTGCTCTGTCATTATCCAATCCTCATATGCAGCATCACTGGAGCGTTTGCTGCTCCCTGAAATTATATTACACATATAACATTTAAACGATTGAAATCTTATAATAATAACTAAAATAAACTAACAACAAAATAAAATAAGAATGTAAATTATTTACCGGATGATGACTCAGCAGCTATAAAACGGTCGCCTCTCCCCCTCGTCACTTGACGAGGTGGGATATCGTCTGTAGGATGATCTGAGCCATCCATGTCTATGGCCACATCATCCTCCTCATCAGCTCTAAAGTGCTGACGTTGTGCCACGTGCGCCCTCTAGGCGTTCACCATCAGCCTCTATGCATCCCGGCTCCTCCGAGCAGAGGCAGTGATACCACACGTCTGGTAGTCTGCCGCTATCTGGAACTACCTCCAACCTCAAAAGTTTGAAAAATGATAAACTAATCGAATAACGTCAGTTCTTATTTACTCTAATTGAAATTCGTCCCTAAACCCTAAGCATTTCCGTTATTATCTACTCCAATCCGATTAGTAATTTGTCTAATTGAGTTACGTTCTGATTTACTTTACAATATTTCAATACTTAGGTTGATAGATAAATATAAATTTAACGTCAAAACAACAATCGTACGCTTCGGCAACTTGGTATTGACTTTTTTCCAATTTCGGATCCAAAGGGAGCCCGACCAAAAATATAAAAGAAGAATTGAATTTGGCCTCCCGTAAAGGGGTGTGGAAGTTTCACCCGCTTGCCCTTAGAGCGGGCGGATGAACTACACGTCTGCCCTTGGGGCGGGCGGGTGAATTACCCGCCTTCCCTTAGGGCAGACGAGATTTTATCCCGTCCAGGCAATAATCAGTGAGTTCCGTCTCCAAATCCGGAGACGGAACTCGTGTTTTGGATTCAAATTAAGCAAAAAAAAAAAACGTACCAGATGGATCATTAATCATTAGTCACTACCGTGTTTGCTAGTCTTGATTATTGTTCGGGTTTGTGGTTTTGGAAGAAATTAGAGTGAAAATTTCAGTTTTTGATTGAAAATATGATAAATGTAAAAATGTCTAAAATAGACGGTGATAAGTAATTAGGGGTGCGATAGTGGACAATCTACACTTAATATTTTTTACATATTAGCCGTTAATTTTATTTAAAAAAATAAAATAAAATTTAGTCATATATTGAATGAAATAGATAATGGTTAGGTAGCACTCTCTTTAGCCATCATTAATTTAAATCTAACATTTGATTTATGTTTTCTTTTTTTACTTTTTTATAAACAAATTTTTTTTTATACAAATCAAATGTCATTTTGGTAATAAATCTAAAACTAGAGGACATTTTGTTAATTCACACTCTATATGTAGGAAACATTGATGTTTATCCATTATCCTTATCTTTACTAAAAAGACGCAAATTTTTCTTCCTGTTTGTCGTCAGTGTTCGTCTTCTCTGTTTCAAGATCGGATTTTACTGCTTCTCACCGGAAATTAACAAATGGAAGTGATTTCTCGCGCATCATCGCTGAATCCGAATGCTCCACTCTTCGTTCCTCAGGCTTATCAGACGGTGGAGGATTTCTCCGATCAGTGGTGGACTCTCGTCCACTCCTCCCCTTGGTTCCGTGACTACTGGATCCAAGAGCGTTATCACGATCCTCAATCTGACTTTCAGATCGACGATATCTTCGAGGCTTCTCTCCCCGACGATCTCGACTCTTTCTTCTTCGACGCTGAGATCGGAGACGGCGCTGTGATTAACCGAGGTAAATAAAAAACTCAATCGAATTTGAGATCCTTCAGTTTTTGTTTATTGTTAGGGTTTAGGTACAATTTTACTTTCTGTTTCTTATTTGCATATCTGCTGAGTCACGGATCTAGAAACTCGGTTGTAACTCGCTGTTTATGTTACAGAGGAGGATGAGCCTAGCAAGGATTTGATTTCAGTGGGAACATTAAAGTGGAAGGGTAGAGGTCAGCAGGCTCAAGCACCGAGATATGCTGAGAAGGCGCCGAGGATTGTGAATGTGAAAGTGAATCCGAGGCCGATTCAGCAGCCGAGGTAGAGTGCGTGATGTAACTCGGAGAATTTGGAGATGACTCAGTTAGATTGCTTTGTAATTTTTGTATATATGACCTTAAAGTCCCCGACTCTCGTTTGTTCTTTTGCTTTTCTGAGTTTGAACTTTTATGATCTTGTAAGTTTTTAGAGTTAAATCTATTTCAGAATCTACTAATTAGCCAAAAAATTAGTACAAAATATTATGCTTCTTGATGAATTTTGGGGGTTACAATTTGGGTTGGCGTTCGGAGGGTTAAAAACCCAGCAACACAACACGGAAAACGGAAAACAGAAAAATAAGGGAAAAAATAAACCAATAAAGTACTAAAAGAAAAGACTACATAATCAAACTCTGCTGAGAACTGAACCGTTCCAATCTTTAAAAAGAATGTCCTGAATGTCTGTAGGTAGTGGTATTACACTCGTGATGATCTAATGGTAAATGGTCAGCAGTTCTGTTCCTCTCTCGATAGATATATATAAAACATATAAAACGAGTCTTTTAATTTCTGTTCTTCATTTTCAAACACTGTTGAATAACCCAAATATGGGGGTGATGTATTTCCATCGGATGAGTCGTATAGCGAATGATTACTTATGAGTCCAGTTCAATAATCAATCCTTATGAGTCCAGTTCAATAATCAATGGTCGATGGTTTTTTTTCATGTTAGTTTCATACCATATTAAAGATTCCTGTCGAAATTTCCCTGGATTACCTTAACAAACGCTGTCAGTATTTAATTTGATGAAAATTGCTAATTGTATCGAACGGATCGTGGGATTGAGTTTTTTCTTGTCAAAACAGTCATTGAGTTATTTGTAGGGTGTCAAAAACAGATATATAAATTATATAATGGACATAACATAAAATGATAATCGAATCAAACAAATAGTATAATCGTGTCAAATCAAACATTCAACTTGTGAATCAAAATCTTTATTTTGGTAATCATTACCCGTAAATTGAATCTTCATTTCGTCATTCATTACTTGTGAATTGAATCGAATTGTAAGATTTGTTTTTACATTCATGAAAAAATGTGAATCAAAACCCTCGTTTTGTCTAAAAATATCTTGATATATTGAAGATCAAGATCACAATTCTTGATATATTGAAGATCTAAGATTACAGTTAATGTTTTGATGGAAAAATTAGAAATTTGTGGAAAACTTAAAATGATTTATATTTGAAAAAAATCATTTTCTAAATTACAAGTGAGGGACTATTGAATATTAGTTCAGAAATGTAATTTTGATTTTAAAAAAGTTTAAAATTTCAATTTGCAATTTTAATACAATTAATTCATAAATTGGATTATATTTAATAACTTAGAATTATATTCGATAATTCAGTGAAGATGAAGAGTTTAAGTTTTTTTTTTTTTTTTTTTTTTTTTTTTTTTTTTTTTTGTCTATTGTCAATTAAATAATGATGGATTGAAATTGGTTTGAATTGATAATCCGATAAATAACAATTTGACTAGAAAAGGATGGGTTTAGTAGATAATATTGATAAATAAGGATCTGATAGAAGAGAATTGGTTTAGTAGATAATATTGTTGAAGTTTTTGATTAAGGACGATGTAGATAAGTTGCTTATGATAATTTGCGTATTGATTTGAAATTGAAATGTCTTATATGTTAATGGGGTAAATTACATCCATGACCACTAAAAGTTACCCATTTTCACATTATGATCACTTAACTTCATTTCTTTCCAGTATGACCACCGAACTTTACACTTTTTAATACCGGTGGCCACTCAATTTTAACTAACTTCTCAAAATGACCATACGATCGTTGACGACCTTAAAATGAAAATATTCAAGAATTAAAGTTGTTCAGAACGATATTTACCATGAAACCATATTTTTTATTTTCGAAAATCACATTTTTTTGAGATTTCTTTCTCTAAAAATTCACTTTCTCTCTTCTAACCAAATAACACCTAAATGACCTCAAAACGAAAATTTTCAAGAATTAAAATTCCTTAGAATATCATTAACGCTTTGGATTTTTTATTTTTAGCCGTCAATGGTCATTTTGAGGCGTTAAGTGGTCACCAGTGTTAAAAAGTGTAAAGTTCAATGACCATACCAAAAAGAAATGAAGTTCAGTGGCCATAATGTGAAAATAGGTAAAGTTCAATGGCCATGGGTGTACCTATGTTAATGTATTTATTAAATATAATTAAATTAATTTTTTTTAATTTTTAATTGGTTTTTTTATTAATTTATCTCCTTCGTTCATTAGACTACTAGTTTTCTTAAATTACAATTTGCATTCTATGACGATTTTTTTTAGCATATTTCCTAGATCGGGGTGGAATTGGTGGAATCAGTCGCATATTTTCTAAATCGGTAGAATTGGCGGACTCGACTGATTTGGCAAATTCATCACCGGTTCTAACGATTCACATTCGAGATTCTATTATATTTTAGATTCGCTTATAAATCCGGCTCAAAATGGAGCAGAATCGAATTGTATGATTCGAATCGTAAGATTCTATTATACCTTTGTAATAAATAAAATGTCATGTTATAGCATAATATGCCGTTTATACAAACATTGATCTTGTTTCCTTGTAGAATTTGAAGCACAAATCTCCATGGCTACATCTGATAGTTCTTGGTGTGATGATCTATACTAAATAGTTGAGAGAGCTTTCCATAAATTCAGGAATTTGTTGCAACTTCTTCCCAATTTGTTGCTGTTTTGCCAATCTTATGAATCACTTTGATAACTTCTTCTGTTGTAACATTTCCAGTTACAATGACCTTATTCAGTTGAATATCCACATTGTATGTTTCAATATCTGTTGGGAAGAAAAACAGACCAAACATAAACACCCATCTTATAGATTCATATAATCGAAAGATTGATTGATAATCGGTTTTTAACAGTCCGATGATTTGATGAAAACAACCCTAAAAGGGGTTAGCAAGACTCGAACCTAGACTTTCCTGGGCATTCATAACTCATACGAGAGACTATCCTAACCATTCCAATCAGTGGCGGAGTCGAGGGGAAAGGCTCAGAAGATGCAATTGCAACGTTCTTGGATGCTCTTTCTAGATGGAGGGCTAAGCAAGACTTGAACCTAGTGTCCAGAAAAAAGCTCGGAAGATGTAATTGCAACGCTCTTGGATCCTCTTTCTAAGTGGAGGGCTAAGCAAGACTCGAACTTTTTCTGGCCATTCGAAACTCTAACGTGAGATTTTCCTAATCATTCCAACCAGTGGATGAGTTGGGGAAAAAGGCTCAAAAGATTCCATTGCAACGCTCTAGGTGGAGGAAAAAGGCTCAAAAGATGCAATTGCAACGCTCTTAGAGCCTCTTTCTAAGTGGAGCGTTACCTCAAATCATCCTGAGGGGTTGATTCCAATAGCTGGGGTGCAATGGACACCCTGTAGACTCGAACATGGTGGAATTGGAAAAGAGTGTCAAAATGTGCAATTGCAATGCTCTTAGATCCTCTTCCTAGGCAGAGGAGAGCTACCTAACGTTTAACTAGTGGTGGAATTGGGAAAGAGGGTCAAATTGTGAAATTGCAACGCTCTTAGATCCTCTTTCTAGGTAGAGGAGGACTACCTAACCGTTTAACTAGTGGTGGAATTAGGAAAGAGGGTCAAAATGTGAAATTGCAACGCTCTTAGATCCTCTTCTTAGGTAGAGGAGGACTACCTAACCGTTTAACTAGTGGCAGAATCCAGAAAGAGGATCAAAATGTGCAATTACAGCATTCTTAAACCTTTTTCCCCGGTAGAGGAGGGGTACATAGGCTATCTGAAATCACCCCTCTCAAGACGAGTTTTTATTAACTAGAATTGCAACGGATACACTTTAGTACTCCTAAACTCTCTTTTTAGATAGAGGGCTACTTAGAACCATACCTCTCAAGTTGGATTCTAACACCTCGTGAATTGAGAAAGAGGGTCAAAATATGCAATTGCAACACTCTTAGATCCTCTTCCCAGGTAGAGGAGTGATACCTAACCGTTTAACTAGTAGCAAAATCGGGAAAGAGGATCAAAGTGTTGCAATTTATTTGCAACACTTTTAGACCTTCTTCCCCGGTAGAAGAGGGCTACTTGAAATCACCCCTCAAGATGGGTTTTCCCCTAACTAGAGGTGCAACATATATACTAAACTCTCTTTCTACACAGACACCCCGTGCATTCCCTCCCTCCGTCGCTGATCCTGGTCGGCTGAACCAACCGTTTACGCGTAAGAAAATTAGTAACATGAACAAAGACGTGATAGGGTTTACCTTGTAATTTCTTGATAGCTTTCAAGATTTTCTTGATGCATTCTTCACAATGTAAGTTCACCTTCAGCTCCACCAACTGCTCGGAAAAAAAACAAAAACAGAAACTGAAATTAGCTTCAAAATCATTAGAAACAACATCAGAAATTAGTTCTAAGTACTCACATTGGTCATGATTTTTGATGAAGAAGAAGTGGAAACAAAAGAAAGAATTATGTAAATGTTTGTGAGAGTGAAATGAATATATAAGAGAGGAGAGAAAGAGGTATTGGATTCTTTACTTGATTGATGGGAATGATGTCTGTCACTTTTCTGATAAAAAAAGCTTCTTTTTTTATTATTCCCATACTGTTGACTTAAAACATGGGTGGGCAAAAATCATAACCGTTCTTTGTTTGATTATGACTGCAACGGAGGTTTTTTTTTTTCTCTTGAAACCTGGTTTTGTTCACACCTAAATTAGTAGATTTTATGAAAAACTAATGAATTAAGTGTGAAAATGATCTCTAAAGTTGACATACAGCTGGTTAATTCAGCTTGATGTGACTGAACTTCGCGGATTTTAATATTGTGGTTATTGGATTTCAATTTTTACGGTATAACCATTGAATTTATACTTTTCAACACTGACAGTCATTCAATTTTAATTAACCCCTCAAAATGACTATTAAGGACCTCAAAATGAAAATATTCAAGAATTAAATTTGTTAAGAATGACAATTACCATGAAACTACATTTTTTATTTTCCAAAATCACTTTTTTTGAAGCTTTCTCTCTCTAAAAGTTCAATCTATCTCTCTTAACTAAATAACACCTAAATATCCTTAAAATGAAAATTTTCAAGAATTAAAATTCATTAAAATGTCATTAACTCTTTGATTTTTTTATCTTTAAAGCCGTCAATGATCGTTTTGAGGCATTGAGTAGCCACTGATGTTAAAAAGTGTAAAGTTTACTAGTCATACCATTAAAAGTTGAAGTTCAATAACCATAATATTAAAATGGGTAAAATTCGGTGACCATAAGTGTAATTTACCCTTAATTTAGCTCAAATAGAAATTTAGGTAGGCAAAAATTACAAATCAGTACTCAGTTTTAATATAAAAAAAAGTTGATATTTCAACTAAACTGTCTCTGTTAATTTCAGAGGCCATTTTGCTCATTAATGCAAAAACTAATACACATGTTTTGCCACTTGTTTTTTTAGTTTTCGATTATAATGTGTACGGGCAAAAGTTCATTTGGCAGTTCATATTTATTTGTGATAGTTTCGTTGAAATTATTTCACATTTTATTATTGATTTTGATTATTTCACATTTTATTTTAATAAAGATAATAAAATTAAAATTTATAAAGCAAAGAAACACGATTTTAATCTTTCATATATTTAAGTATCATCCTTAATAAATATATACAGTGATAGAATTAGGACCTCGAATGACCCGGGACTCAAACATATCAGTAAAAAAAATCGAAATTAACTATGTGGTTCACGATAAATTTTCAAAATCTAATCCGTTAGGGCTGGGTAAAATTTTTTTAGCCTCCAACGCATTAAAACTGTAAAAATGTTATCATTTTTTTTAGAAACTGACATTGAACTAATAGAAAATTAAACATGTTTACTTTTTTAATGGTAAAGACATAATAAAAATGAATATTAAATATGTTTACTTTTTTTAATGGTAAAGACATATTAAAAATGAATTAAAAAATGTTATCAAAATAAAAATAAAGAGTCCATTTAAATTAATTAATAATGGTAACATGTTTTTTTTTTTAAAGAGAAAATCATTAATGATGAGAGTCATTACAGAAAATCAGAGCAGAAAGCGAAACAAAACTCGGAACAACATCATAATAAAAAGGGCTAACATGTTGGGCGGCCGCTCTTGCCAAGACATGAGCTAAACCATTTGCTAGTCTTCGGATAAAACGGATAGAGAAGCCGTTGTGAGTTGATAATAAGAGCCGGATCTGACCAATAAGATCCCCGAATTCGGATACATCAGGAAGGTTTGAATTGATGGCATGAACAACAACCTGTGAGTCAGTTTCAAAGATTACTGCACTTTCTCCTCTACCACAGATCCACTTCATCGCTTGGAGGATAGCCCATGCTTCACCTTCGCGGGAGTCCATCAAGCCGTCCGAAGTCCCAGTTCGAGCAGCCACAAAAGAACCATCGGGTCTTCGTAACACCGCGCTATTACCAGATTTTCCAAGGATAGTGAAAGTGCTGTAATTAGTGCAGCAAGAGAGGGAATGAGGGGGCGGACGGTGCCATTTATTCGCACACAGGGCCGAACACGACTCGACACTTGAGAGATTCCGTCGCCTCTGTGCGGCCTGCCAATCCAGCAGAGTTCTTCGGCCTCCGTCAACCACAATCGCTGGCGGACTGGTGGCCTGCTTCCAAAATTTATCATTTCTCGCGCGCCAACAGCACCAAAGCAGGACCATAAAGAGCTGCACATTCCAAGGATTATTTGACCTGCAGAAATCAAAAAAATAGGATGCAAAATTTGCAGCATCAGTAGCTTTCAGTTCCAGATTTCCATGAAGACCCGCCTCCCGCCATATCAGCTGTGCTTTTGGGCACAACCAGAAAAGGTGCCAAGCGTCTTCAATGTCCAGGCCACACATCACACACTCGTCAGGTATGTCAATCCCTCGTCTCTTTAATTTGACCCTAGTTGGAATACAATCCCGAACCAGCTTCCAACAAAAGTAGCGCACCTTATACGGTACAGCAGCAGACCATATCAGACGCCAATCCCCTTCGATTTGAAGACCCTGAGCAACCTCATCCTCTCTCATTGCGGTGTGATAGGCACTTTTAATTGTATAGAGACCAGACTTTGAGCCACCCCAAATTAATTCATCCTGACGCCCCTCCACTCTGACAGCAGTACGACAGATATCCGCAATGTCTGACTCAGTAAAGAGTTCCTCAAGCAACTCGACATCCCAGTCATGTGAATTCGGGAATGAATAAGTCACTAACCCTTAAATCTTCCAGACCATCCACCCTAGGGGAGGTGATCTTCTGGCTGTAATCATTTGTCAACCACTTATCATTCCACACATTGATCGATTGGCCATTTCCTATCTTCCATCTACTTCCTTTATTAAGCAATAATTGAGAGCTCCAGATACTCCGCCAAATGAAGCTAGGACAATGTCCTAACCGGGCTTCGATAAACTCCCCATTTGGGTAATATTTGGCTTTGAAAACTTGACTGACAAGAGAATCTGGAGATGACTGAAGTCGCCACCCTTATTTTCCCAATAAAGCTAAATTAAAAGCAGTGAAATTCCTGAATCCCAACCCTCCCTCATCCTTTGTAGTGCACAGCTTATCCCAAACCATCCAGTTAATTCCACGAGATCCATCCTTCTTGTTTCCCCACCAGAAGGAGTTTAACATCCGTTGGAGCTCCTCAGCCGTGGAGATAGGAAGCAAAAAGACACTCATATAATAAATGGGTATAGCCTGTCCCACAGCACGTATCAATGTTGCTCGACCTGCCTTAGATAGAGGCTTATTTGACCAGCTCTTATATTTTTCCACAGTCTGTCCTTCAGCTGAGCAAATATGGCCCTCTTTTTCTTTCCAACCAAAGATGGTAAGCCCAGGTAACGACCAGTATCAAGGGGTTGACTAACACCCAGAATGCTGGAGACTCCCTCAGTGAGAAGAGGATCCACATTACTACTGCACATAATGCCGGATTTAGCAAAATTGACAGCCTGGCCCAAAGCGACTTCATACACGGATAAGATACTCTTCATCTCCCTACTTTCCTCGAGATTTTCCTGAAAGAACATGAATGCATCATCAACAAATAATAAGTGAGAGATTGGGGGGGCCCTTCTACACACACGAACCCCATGCAATTTTCCAGACCTCTCCGAGTGTGAAATCAGAGCTGATAAACCTCCCACACACACTAGAAAGAGATATGGAGATAACGGGTCCCCCTGTCTAAGCCCCCGTTTCAGAGAAATATGGCCCACCAATCTATCATTAACTTTTACTGAGTATTTCACTGTACTGACACAAAGCATGATGTATTTAATCCACCCAGGGTCAAAACCCAATTTACGGAGCATGGCAGCAAGGTAATCCCAATTCACTCTATCATAGGCCTTACTAATATCAATCTTAAGGGCAACATCGCCATTTTTCCTATGCATATTCCTTTTCATACTATGAATAACCTCAAAAGCAATAAGAATATTATCATGAATTGATCTTCCTTTGATAAAAGCAGATTGGTTTTCAGAGATAAGCCTAGGAAGAATCCTCTTGAGGCGATTAGCAAGCACTTTTGAGATTATTTTAAGATTACATTACACAGGGCAATAGGCCGAAGGTCCTTCATAGAGCAAGGTTGTTCACATTTTGGGATCAATGTAATAATAGTATCATTTAAACCGGGAGGAAACATACCAGAATGAAGCCAGCTGCAACTTGCCTGAAAGATATCAGCTCCAAGTAGTGTCCAAAATCTCTGAAAGAAACCCGGATTAAACCCGTCAGGCCCAGGGGCTTTGTCAGGGTGCATCTCAAACAGGGCAGATTTGAATTCCTCGATCGTGAAATCCCTTAGCAGTTGTTCACTATCCTCCCTAGATACTTTGGTTGTAATCAGGTCAGTGACAGGAGCAAAATCCCCTGATCCGCCGTCGAACAGGTTAGAGAAATAGTCCTGCGCAATCTGACAAAGTTCGTCAAGGTCAGATGTCCAGTTTCCGCTCCTATTTTGCAGTCTGTTGATTTTATTTCTCTTCTTTCTACCATTGGCGACAGCGTGGAAAAGCTTAGTATTAGAATCACCGTCAGACAGCCATTCCACCTTCGCCCGCTGCCTCCAATGATCCTCCACTTTCAAAAGACTGTCAATCACCTGTTGTCTAGCCACTTCATAATCCCCTGCGGCCTGCTCCGTAGAGGATTCACGGAGCTGCTCCATCCAAGCCAAACCAGCGTGAGTATCAGATTGTTCTGTTCGTAATAGCACACGACCCCAACGATCAAGATGGCCTGCCACATTTGATAGTCTATCAAGGATCCCTACATGTCTCATTTCTTCCCAACCCGCTTTGACAGTAGGATCATGTTGGTCCCTTGTAAGGTTGCAAGTATAGTTCCAGGGGGGGGTTAGGAACTATTTTACCTTTTAAAACGATTAGGGCAGATTTCTTTTCTTTTAGAAAAGATTATATGACAGCGGCGCTGATCAATCGACAAGACACTGGCTTAGTCAACTAGTGACTAGGTCAGTTTCGTTGCTTAGATCAGGAAATAGCACTTAGAGTCTATTCCTGACTTAATTCGTTGGCAGCGCACAACTCAGCTTGACCTCTTTTACTTGGTCAGTTTTAGTTTGTTTTAAGCAAGCAATATAAATAAGGAGTTAAGGTTTAGAAATACTTCACTCAGCAGATTTATCCAGGTTCGGCTTCTTCTAAGCCTACGTCCTGTCCCCGGAACACTTTCGAGATTTCAAATCCTCTACTGAGCTCTTTAAAGGTAGAGCCTCAAACCTTTTACAATATCAGCAATTGAGTATGACAAGAGTACCGTCCTCTATACTTCTACTCAATCCTAATCTCTCCGCTGAGTACTTAAAACCGAGTACTCAGCCTCTCCTTTCTATTCCTAGAAATGATTAAGATTTTTCCTAAACAACAATTGCTAGAACACCTTAGATGATTGAGAATCAATCACTCTAGACTTTTACACAAATGAATAAGCTTGTAGTGTAAGAATTTGCTTTGCTTTTGATGGAGAACTTTTGTACACGTTTGATCAGCGTAACGGCTTTTTCTCAAAGTTCTCTATGGAATGTGGATTCTGAATGCTCTATTTATAGAGAGCTCAGTTTGTCAGCAGTTCTCTCAGCCAATCAGATTCCAGCATCTTCTGTTCTTCGGTCAGTGTGACAGTATGTTCCTCCATTTTGGGTAACGTCAACCAGACAGCTTGCTGTGTCTTCTGATCTTTACTCGAAGAGGAAATACTTTGTCTGGAAGCTGTCTTGTGGTCAGCGGCTGTCTTGTACGTTTTGTCGAGACAGCTCAACAGCTTCATACCGAAGTTGTCTACGTGGATCTTCTCGATCCTTCTTTGCTCAGCATGCATTTCATTACTTCAACGGCAGCGTTTTGGAGATACGCGGGCTGAGTGATCTTGGGCTTGTTTGACTTGGGCCTTGACTTCCATATAGGGCTTGGGCCTTATGATCTTTATGTCTTATAACAATTATAAACTCAACATTGAACAAACACATTAGTAACAATAAATCAAAGCATTTAAACTTAATGTGTTATAGAATATTTAATTTCACTTAATTAATTTTTTCAAATCAAAATCCTGTGGAAAGGTGTTTCAACAAACTCTCTCATTTTGATGTTGGCAAAACTAATCACCAAGGAACTCAGCTTTGAGCTCCCCCATGATAGTTGACCTTTTTAATTAAGTGAACTCCCCCGTAAGGGCTGAGCCACTGACTTAGTTTTATTCTAAACATTCTAAGGTTTAATTGAATAAGTCTAAGATCAGTTTTCAGGTATAGGTCAGCTTATGGGACATATTCTATTTTACTCAGTATTCAGCGGAAGTAATGTATAGTGACAGAGCATAGCGCTGAGTAATTTATTTGTTCAATGGTTTATATTAGACAAGTCCAAACATTAATTTCTAAACGCAGCATGCATTCAGATAATACTTGGCATTTGAAGGACGGATAACAGAAGTTATGATAGAGAGATGCAAGTATTATATTAGATAACATAGAATAGTCAGCATACAAAAGAAGAAAGAAATAACTAAGTATAGACTAAGTTTTAATGGACTATCTATTTCTTCTTCTTTTGCTGACTGCCTTCAGCCGGAGTTCTTCGCAGATTTTTCTTCTCCCCCGTTTTGCCAGCACCAGGTGGAGGCAACTTGAAAGAATCCAAAAGAACAGCTCGGGAGAGCTCGGCAGAGAAGGTCTTCAAACGATCAGCACTTTCGTCTAGGCCATCAAAGATAGGAGCACCGTTGTTGAGGACCTCAGGACTAATATGGATATCAGCAGCACTGAGCATACTGAGTACATAAGCTTGACTTTTCCCAGCCATGTAATTGTGTCTGTCAGCGCAGTAAAGGAGTTGTGGAAGGTTTTTAGAAGTGAAGTATCGTAGTGCTCGCGCTGGAGATTCGTATGTCTAACATGATCAAATATGTTCTGGGAAGTGGTCAGTATTTCATCCTGTTTGAGTTGATCGGTGTCCATTTCTTCTTTGTGAAGGTTTAGTAGACGAACGGCCTCACTTAGTTGCTCCATCGAGCATTGAGATGTGTTTGCAAGCTGAGCATTAGTCTTGTTCTGTTCAGTGTGAAGCTGAGCAAACAACATCTTTAACTCAGAAGAAGTGGCGAGATTGGGATTCACAGCTGACAGGTTCTGGAGCTGGGTAGATAGAGTAGTGAGGCATTGAATAGTGGTCAGCTAGATCTCTGCCAGTTTAGCAATCGAATCCTGCCTAGCTTGCTGGGCTTGCGAAGATAGGAGAATACTTAGCAGATCTTTAAGTTCCTTAACTTCATTGAGAAGTTGAGTTACTTGAGAAGGCTGAGCAGACTCAATGGGAGAAATGGCAGCAGCAGCAGGAGTCGAGTGTTGAATGTCTCGAATCAAGGCCTGCACTGAGTCAATGATTCGTTGACTGGACTCAGTGATATTTGTTGGGGCCAGAGAGATATCAGTTTGACCAGGTAAAGAAGAGGTTGCTGGGTCAGGGACTGGAGTTAGTGTTGGGTTCTGCTCAAGTGTTTGTTGTCCAGATGTTTGGTGAGCAGGGTCAGCTTCAGTTGAATGTTTAGGTTGGATAGGTTCAGAGCTGACGGGTGCTATGTTTTCTTCTTGAGTTTGCTCGGTGTGGATTGTTGGATTGACAGGGTTAGGTTGTTCGGCATGTTCATGTGTAGAAACAGAGGCTTGTTTTTCTAAGGCCTGGGAAGGCTGAGGAGTTGGTGCAGAAGGAACTGGCTTCCTAAAGAAGGTCATCTTTACCTTGGAAGGATCATGTAACGGTGCGCTGACTAGTTGGTCTAAGATGTTGGCCTTTACCAGTCTTCTTCTTCTGGGCTTTTGTACATGAGGAAGATTAGCTTGATTCTCATCAGCTTGAGATGGAGAGCCTTGTATGTTCTGATCGGTAGGTTGCTGGTCAGTTTGTTTGTGATGTTGTTCAACTCCATCGACTGACTCAGTAGTAGCTTGATCAGCTTGAGTATTTTCACCGACTGTCCTTTTAGAGTCAGCTTCCTCCGTTTGCTCCTGTGTATTCCCTTCTTCCTCAGTATCATCGTTCTCAAGCTCTTCCTCGAGCTGAGTGACGAAATGTTCGTCTAGGTCCACCGCATCTTCATGTTGCTCAGTTTCTTCAGCACAATGCTGAGCATAATGTGAGTCCGACGTGACCACGAAGTCAAGTGGAAGAGCATGGATGGGTGAAAGGGTAGAAGTCGTTTGCTTCTTCTGAGCAGCACCAGCGGTACCCTCAGTTGCAGGCTCATCTTGCCTGCAGTGCTTTTCAGCTGACTGAGTAGTCTCTAAGTTTGACTCAGTAGCAAATTTGGATTTCTTGGATTGAGGCTCAGTTTCCTTAGATGGGGTGCCAGTAGACTTCCTTTTTCTGATAGCAGGAGCTTTTGTTCTTTTGCCTTTTGCTGGAACAATCACCTCAGCAGGTAGTTCTTCTTCGACTTGATCTTCAGGCAGCTCAACGAACTTTCCCTTCTTTAAGGGTTGATTGAATTTGAGAG
The DNA here is from genome assembly GCF_963576675.1 of Euphorbia lathyris. NCBI lineage: Eukaryota > Viridiplantae > Streptophyta > Magnoliopsida > Malpighiales > Euphorbiaceae > Euphorbia > Euphorbia lathyris. The sequence continues at coordinate 86,212,727 of NC_088913.1, forward strand.
CACGTAGTGAGGCTGCAGTGATCTCCGACCCCTTAATGCAAGTTTCTCCTTGAAGGTCAACTTTGTGATCAACTAGGATCTTAGTGATCAATGATCCGAGTCGAAGATTGTTGGTACTGCGCAGAAACCCAGCTATGAGAAACACTGGCATATTTATTGGTTTGTAGGTCAGCATGTGCTAGATAAAGCACATCTCGAAGTGTGATGCTGAGCTGGTGCAGTTGACCTTTTGGTAGATTAGTTGAACCAGCAGGAAGTGGGCCATCTTCTGATGCTGACCCATGATGAGCTGGATACCTCTCCAATGTACCCAGCAGGCTTACAGAAGGTTTGATCATAGTAGATGTCCTCCTGGTCACCGTTTCTTCTTAATTCGGCACCTTCAGTCTTGAGACTGAGTAGGGATCCCAAGTACGTTGGGTTTATGAAGATAGTTTTTCCTCTGACTTCGGTGACTAAGTAGTCATGGTCTTTTTCGTCAGCTTTGAGGTTATGGTAGAATTCCATAACCAAGTCAGGGTAGGTGGGAAAATGCAAGGAGAACAATTCGGTCCAGCCGTTGTTCTTTATCCATTCACAGAACGGTTGTTCTGAATCGATGAAGGTTTGAGAAACCCAGCGAGAAGCTTCCACTTTCCATTCTCGTACGTTCTCGAATACTCGAATGTATTGTCTAGGTTCAGCTGGTTTCCCCTGAGCTTGAATGGCTTTTTCTTTGCCATGACCAGCAGCTTTGGAGGGTGAAGGCTGAGTTGGGGGATTGCTGGTTGTTTGTTCATCAGTGGTGGTCTGGGAACGACCGGCACCGGAGACGTTGAAAGAGGGTTTTGTCATCTTGGGAAGTTCTTAGGTGCTTAAGGAAATTCTGAAGCGTTCTAAAGTTCAGTGCACGTAAAGAGAAGGTAGTGAGAAATACCTACTATTTATAGATTTTTTTTAATCTAGGGTTCCGTTTGAATTTAAGTCGGTTTTGCCCTTGGGTTGTCCAATCGGCAGAAACCATGACATTTATGACACTTTTAAGACGTATTCGGCGCATGCGCAGTATAGGTGTCATTACGCGTGTGGTGGCATTAAATGCTAATAATTACTTTTACTCAGTGTTTGATGATATAAACGTTTCGTATTCTGAGTAGTCAGTTTTGTTCAACGGATAGTTGTAGAGGTTTAGTTACTCGGCATGAGATAACTCACTCAGTGTGCATTTATTTCTGGGCATGTGATTTTGACAAATACTCTTTAAAATACTCAGCATGTTAACATTCATTCAGCATGCATCATATCACATTTTTACTTAGGAATTTAAGACAGTGGATTAAACATACCAATGGCTTCTCTCAGTATGCTAAATTGCTCTCGTGCTAGAGGCTTTGTAAAGATATCAGCAAGCTGCTCATCTGTTGGCACATAAGTCAGCTTAATTTCTTTCTTGAGTACATGATCTCTGATGAAGTGATGCCTTATGCTGACATGCTTCATCCTGCTGTGCTGGATTGGGTTCTTTGAGAGGTCAATTGCACTCTTGTTGTCGCATTTGACTTCAATTGTCTTTGTTTGAACACCATAATCTTCAAGCTGTTGCTTAATCCATAGGACTTGAGCAACACAGTTTCCAGCAGCAATGTACTCAACTTCAGTTGTGGACAGGGCTACTGACGCCTGCTTCTTGCTGAACCAAGATACAAGACAGCTTCCTAGGAAATGGCATCCTCCAGAGGTGCTTTTTCTTTCCAGCTTGTCTCGTCCATAGTCAGCGTCAGTGTATCCAATGAGTGTAAAGTCATGAGTATTTGGATACCACAAACCTGCATTTACTGAGCTTTGCAAATATCTAAGGATCCTTTTTACAGCTATGTAATGGGATTCCTTAGGGTTAGCTTGATATCTAGCACAATAACATACTGAGAACTGAATGTCTGGCCTACTTGCTGTTAAGTAAAGTAAAGAGCCAATCATACCTCGGTATAACTTGCTGTCTACTGACTTACCATTTTCATCAGCACATAGGACAGTGTCAGTGCCCATAGGAGTGGATATTGGCTTACAATGTTCTAGTTCATATTTCTTCAATATCTCCTTGGCATATTTAGCCTGACTGATGAATATGCCATTCTTTCCTTGTTTAATTTGAAGTCCGAGGAAGAAGTTGAGTTCTCCCATCATTGACATTTCGAATTCAGTCTGCATTTGTTTGCTAAATTCCTTGCACATAGATTCATTAGTAGCACCAAATATAATGTCATCTACATATATTTGTGCCAGCAGGGTATCTTTACCCTTTCTCTTAATGAATAAGGTTGTATCAGCTTGACCCCTGACATAATCTCTAGTCATTAAGAAATTGGTCAGCCTCTCATACCAAGCACGTGGTGCTTGCTTGAGGCCATACAGAGCCTTTTTGAGTTTGTAAACGTGGTTTGGAAACTTAGAATCCTCAAACCCTGGAGGCTGATTGACATAGATCTCCTCGTTTATTACTCCATTAAGAAATGCACTTTTAACATCCATTTGAAACAGTTTAAAATTCAAATACGATGCATATGCACATAAAATCCTAATTGCTTCTAGCCATGCCACTGGGGCAAAGGTCTCACCGTAGTCAATACCTTCTTGCTGACTGTAGCCCTGAGCTACAAGTCTTGCCTTGTTTCTGACTACGTTTCCTTGTTCATCCAGCTTGTTCCTGAAGACCCATCTCGTTCCAATGGTCTTTTGGCTCCTAGGATGTGGCACTAGCTCCCACACATTATTCCTCCTGAACTGATTGAGTTCCTCTTGCATGGCATTCATCCAGAATTCGTCATCCTCAGCTTCGGCAAAGTTCTTCGGCTCCTGTACTGAGACAAAAGCTACATTGCCGAGATACTTCCTTAGTTGATTTGTTGTCATCAGCGTATTTCCAGCTGAGTCAAGAATTGCATTTTCTGAATGCCCTCTTGGGACTCTTATCTCCTTGGGTAGATTTATGTCTTGTTCTATCTGTGTTTCAACATTCTCTGCAGAAGTAGATTGGTCAGTGAAAGTAATCTTAGGTTCACTCTTACTCTTGGTCAGCCGTTTTGTGAAGGACTCAGTAGCTGGTTCTTGATCAGCAGGTGTTGAGTTTGGTTCATCTTCTATCAGCGGCTGGTATCTTCCTCCGATGATTCCTGAGCCTACTATCTTACCCTTCTTGTTGTCTCCAAAACTTACACTCCCTCCTCGTTTACGTTCAAACGTGATGAACTGAGTTTCATCACCCGTCATATGCCTTGAGCATGCGCTGTCAATATACCACATCTTTGACTTCTCGGCACATCTCAGGCTTACCTGCATTGTAACTAGTTACTTTTAGGTACCCAATTCTTTTTGGGTCCTGACTTGTTAGGTGCAACAGGTATAGCATCATATTTTATTTTATGGCGACATACATGGACATTATGGCCATTCTTTCCACAGAAGTCACAACTGACCTTCTGTTTAGGATTTTTTACTGACTTGTCAGCACCCCAGTGCTGAGCGTGCTAGCACACTTTAGTAGTGTGTCCTAACTTCCCACAAAATTCACATTGGACTTTTCGCTGGGGATTTCGTCTCTGCTGAGTACCTTGGTACTTTGTACCTTGATACTGAGTTCTCAGCGGAAAATTGTTTTTGTTTGGAACCTTTAATTGGTTCTGAATGGTTGTGACATCCTTCCTCAGTTTCTTTGAAACTGACTGGACTTCAGAGACAGACTCATGAATGATTTTCATATTTTCATGCAAAACTGAGTTGTCTTGAAGAAGGTATCTGAGGTCACTCAGTTTGACCTCTTCTACTTCATCACAGCGCCGGCTGAGTGCTTTAATCTTCCTGTTACACTTTTTAACAAGTGTATAGAGATCACTCAGGGCGTTACCCATTTCATTTCTGAGTTGAGAGAGTGAGATTACCTCATTAGATTGCTCTTCATTATCTGACTCATCAGATTGGTCAGCATGCTCAGAAATGCATGGCTCAGCAAGTTCGTCAGCCATAAAGCATATCTTCGCTGACTCGGTGGCCTCAGTTTCTGTTGATGAAGATTCATCACTGTCACTCCAAGTAGCCACCATTGCCTTCTTCCCACTTTTCTTGTCTTTCCTCAGCGTGGGGCAGTTTGACTTAATATGGCCATCTTGGTGGCACTCAAAGCATGTAATGGGCTTTGAGCTGTCCTTTCTGTATTTGCTATCGCTTGAGTCAGCCTTATACTTATCAAACTTTTTGTAAGGCTTTTTAGAATATTTGTCGTTCTTCCTGAACAGCCTCTTCATCTTTCTTGTGAACATAGCCATCTCCTCATCATCAGTTGAACTCCCGTCAGTGGAGTCAGCCTTCATGACAAGTGACTTCTGCTTCTTGTCATCAGATTTTTCCTTCACCTCAAAGTTTTTCATGAATATCTCATGGGTCAGCAATGAACCGATGAGTTTGTCATATTTGTAGGTGGTTAAATCCTGAGCTTCCTCAACTGCTGTCTTCTTTGCTTGCCAGTCTTTTGGAAGACTCCTGAGTATCTTTTTGACTTGTTCTTCCTCAGTGAAGATTTTTCCAAGTCTCTTGAGCTCATTAATGATGTTGGTGAACCTTGCGTTCATGTCTGAAATGCCCTCATCATTGTTCATCTCGAACAGCTCGTACAGTCTCATCTGCTGATTCACCTTGGATTCTTTTACTTTGTTTGTTCCCTCGTAGGTGACTTCCAGCTTTTTCCAGATCTCTTGTGCTGACTCACAGCCTGAGATTTTGTTATATTCTGCAGCATCAAGCGCACAGTGAAGCATATTGATAGCCGGAGCATGGTTTTGAAGCTTCTTAAGATCATCCTCTGTCCATTCAACCTCAGCTTTAACAACTGACTGGCCAGCAACAACTTTCACAGGTACAAACGGGCCTTGGACTATAGATAGCCAGGCACTCATGTTTGTAGCTTGAATGAAGTTCTTCATCCTATTCTTCCAAAAGGTATAGTTTGACCCGAAGAATAGGGGAGGCCTGGTAATGGACAGCCCCTTGCTGCGGATTCCGTGAAGAACCCGATCTGAGGGATAAGTGTACCCCGTCGTTATCAAGTAATAAATTTCTGGGTTTAAGTCCAGGTTATCGTCCACAGGATTTATTTCTGCAAGTACCGAATTACTAAGTCTCGGATGTTATCTAGGCTTAGGGGGTTTTGAGTTTGGTTTTGTTTAATTAATCTACTCCTAGGTTGAATTACACTAATTCTAATTAAGTTATCTAATTCTAGCTAAGTTATTCTAAGCCTAACTAAATTACTCTACCCCTAATTAAGTTAAACTACTCCTAAGTGATCTTTTGTCAATGCAATCATCTAAAGGATCATGGAGGGATACGATGATAATGGAAATAGATTGTTTAAACAATTGAATTAAAATCTAAGTCACTTGTGTTCGAGGCGATTAACCCGACCTATCCTCCTAAAGTTCCTAGTTCGTGATTCCCTTGTAAGGCCGAAACTAGCTCTAAGGCTCAGTAATTTGGGCTTAATCTTCTATAGGGTCGTCAATCCTATAGGCACTGACTAGGTCAGATTCAGCTCACAATATGTGCCAACTTGATTTTGGGATTATCGAATGAGTTAAACCAATCAAACAAAGCGTAAGACAAAGATTTAAAGCATTAAAACAATTGAAGAAACAAAACTATTATATTAATCAAAGATGGAGAACATTGTCACGAAGTTACAATAAGTCTAAGATTCATAGCATGTATCATAGGATAAACAAGTTATAAAAGAAGAAAAATCCCTTTCAGGGAACCTGTCAACCAATGCAGGCGTCTTCCTAGGACTTAAGGATGGAGCTCGAGCAATCCTCGGTGAATGGAGCTTCGGAGGCGTCTTCAATGGAGGTTTGAAGGTTTTTGGAGGAGGTGGAGAGGATTTCTCGAGGTGGAAGATAAGAAAATTACAAAAACAAAAGATATCTAATTTACAATTGAAAATTCCTATTTATAGACGCGTCTCGGGCCTCGTTTTGACCTAATTTCGTGTCCTTGTTGGTGTAGGAAGACGTGGGGCCGAACGTGGCTTCGTGGGGGCGGAATTGGTCTTTTTGACCAATTCCCGCAGGTCTGCTCGCCGAGCGTTTTCGCCCGAAACGCGCTCGATCCGTGCCGGATGACTTCTATACCCTTTTTCGTCCGAACTTACACCTGCACACGCATAAAAACTCCAGGAAACATTAGTCTAAAAGCCAAATTGATCCGTCAATCGCTTATTTTGAGCAAACGCTTCGTTTGGTACGACTTTTGACGGACCAATTAGCTTCAAAAGATAACGGAATTCTAATATGCATGTTATTTCGGCCGTATTTGCCTAAATTGATCACAAAACGAGCCTAAACAACGAAAAGTAAATAGAACGTTTCCAATTTCTAACTAACTCACACAAAAGCATTTAAATGCGAGAATTGCTCGCTTATTAACCAAATTACTCTAAAAACCGTCCTAAAACCGTACCCAAAGATAGGGGTTTTTGACCCCTATCAAACCTCCTCGCACTTAAAACTTTACTTGTCCCCAAGTAAACTAAAAAAAACTAAACCCGCCACCACAAGCAAGCTAGAAAACCTCCCGGTTTGACTGGGTGCTTGACACAACTTCGAACATCTGTAATTACATGGATTCGGAAATACAAAGTAGAGACACGATATCCAAAAGCCGCATTTCAATTATCATGGGTCATAGTTTTAAGCAAATGGACACATGTTCAATTAAACGAGTTTAAGGGGATTGCTAAGTAAAACACCTCACCATAGGTAGTTCACTCATTCACACAATTTTTGGTGGCTAAGGTGTTTACTCTCGGCTTATGTTCTTGCTTAGGATTACGCTGATTTTGCACGTTCATCCGAGTTCCTCTACTATGCTACATGACTCCGATGATATCAAAAACAGCCTCTAATTGGGGTTTTAATGTGGTTAGAGGGTTAAAGGTACAACAAAGGTTAAAAGCTCCAGCGCTACAAAAACAAGGTTAAAATGGCTTTAGCAAATATGAAGTGATTTGAGCTTTTTATTCGTCCCTTATTGTTTTCTTTTTGGGATGTTTTCTTTGAGACATTTTTGATTTTTCTAAGAACTAGGGAATGGAGTTCTTCCCTTTTGTTCGTCTCTTTTCTTTTCTTTTTCTTTTTCTGTTTTTCTTCTTCTCTCTTTTTTTTTTTTTTTTTGGGATAGTGATGCTCATTCACTTCTTAGCCTTTTGGCTTGCTACTATAATGCCATAAACAACGATAAAGCGCTAGAGATAAACAAAGGCTCAATTTGAGCTTTGCAAAAACAAGGGTTAAGTAGCGAACCAAGTTGTGGTTCGCAAAAACGGGTTAGAACGAAAGAAAAATCTACAAACTACAAAAATGTCGGCTCAAAGGGTCTTCCTAGAGTGGATGAAAAAGAAAAACAAGGTAAAGAAAAGGTTAATTCTAATGAGGCTGATTCATCGTTTATCATCTCAAATCATTGCATGTAGGTTTAACACAGTATTAGGTGCAAAATCTGTAATCTTCCACAAGTCAAAGCATTCACACAAAAATGTCAAGAAAATGAGCTTTTTGATGTTCGCTCTTAGGCTCAAATTCAACTCACAATTCTTTGGGTTTCAATTTTGTGTTTACTAGTTTTCCCCAAACTCAAGTTTAATATTACATGCCTTCAATTCTTAAGTTATCTACCTAAGTAATGATTTTAGCATTTCTTCAAAAGTAGGGTCTAAATGCAACTGTAGCTCATGCTTTTACAGATACAAGAGTTGTGTCCCACACCTAAACTAGTTGTCATGCAATTTTAGATTCGGTTCTCAGCCCTCAAAGACAAATAACGAAGTTTAGATTCGAAGGAGGTTCACGGTTTTAGGTCCTAAACATGCAAAAACATAATAAAACGCCAAAACGCAAACCTAAACTAGACACGACGCAACAAAAATTTAAAAATTTATACAATTTTTGTAAGTTTGTCTACCCCTCCTCCTCACACTTAAAATATGCAATAAGTTCCAACATTGCATTATAGATCATGAAATATGAGTGTAAAAAGTTAGGGTGGAGAAGACAACTTACTGATCATCTTGAAGTCGGAGGATTTGGACACCCGAAGTGTCTTTACCGAGATAAAGTTTAAGTCGGTGTCCATTAACTTTTTGGGTGGTTCCATCTTTCAACATGATCTCAACCATACCGGAGGGATGTGCGTCAAGAACTGAAAATGGTCCATACCATCTACTCTTGAGCTTGCCTGGGAAGAATCTCAATCGGGAGTTATAGAGTAGCACTTGGTCGCCTTTTTGGAAGGTTTTCCGCTGTACCTTTTTATCGTGCACCCGCTTGGTTCGTTCTTTGTACAATTTGGCATTCTCGTAAGAGTTATATCGGAGCTCATCCAGTTCGTGCAGTTGTGTTAACCGTAGATCACCTGAAAGTTTAGGGTCAAAGTTTAGAAATTTTAGCGCCCAATAAGCTTTGTGCTCTAATTCAACAGGCAAGTGGCAAGATTTCCCAAAAACCAGACGGTAGGGGGACATTCCTATGGGAGTTTTGAATGATGTCCGGTATGCCCAGAGAGCATCATCCAGTTTAAGACTCCAATCTTTTCTAGCATTCCCTACCGTTTTCTCAAGAATGCGTTTTAGCTCTCTGTTTGACACTTCTACCTGACCACTTGTCTGAGGGTGGTAAGGTGTTGCGACCCTATGGGCTACGCCATACTTTTGGAGCAATGTGTCAAACTGCTTATTGCAGAAATGGGATCCCCCATCGCTAATGATAGTCCGGGGTGTACCAAATCTGGTAAAGATATTCTTTTTCAGGAATTTTATCACTACTCGAGCATCGTTTGTGGGTAGGGCTTCGGCCTCTACCCATTTAGAGACATAATCAACCGCAATAAGAATGTATTGGTTGGTGTGTGACATAGGGAAAGGTCCCATAAAGTCTATGCCCCAAACGTCAAATAGCTCACAGACGAGTATGCCTTGTTGAAGCATTTCATTTCTCCTAGAAATATTCCCTACTCTCTGACATGCATCACAATATTTAATATAATTATTGACATCACTATGCATTTGTGGCCACCAAAGTCCACTTTGGAGAATTTTAGCCACTGTCCTATCTGGCCCGAAGTGGCCGCCTGGTTGCTCAAGTCCTTGCAGAAGGCTTCGTTGTTGGCAAGCCTAGCTGAGATCTCCTTCAGAAGAGTGATCACTTCGTCAGATTCCTTAGGGTGTTGCATTGGCCCTTGATTTTGCTGTTGGTATGGGGGCATGCCAAGCCCTTGCTCTCTATGCTCTTGAACAAATCCGTTAGGAGGTCGGAGCACATTCTGATTTGAATTCCCGTAAGAGAGGTTCGGGTGGTGAGGCCTCCTGTAGTTGCCATTGTTGTTGTAGGAGTTGTAGTTGTTGGGGTTACCGTTGTTGTAATTCTGATTGTATCTTGGTTGCCCCCCAACATAATTTACCATCTCCACCCCATCTCCAGCGAAAGGGCTACCTGCTTAACAATCCTTACCATTGTGGTCACCGCCACAGTGCACACAGGTGGGAGGTCGGCTAAGCGTAGCCAACAGTACATCCATCTTCCTACTCAAATCTGCAACAACTGGATTTTGCTCCTGTTCTTCCACAGCAAATACCCGCTGCCTAGTGGGGCCGGCGAGCTTCTGTTCTTGCCACTGCACACTCTTTCTGGCCAGCTCATTGATCATGTCATATGCCTCTGCTGCTGTCTTTCTAAACAAATCTCCACCCGCTGCGGAGTCAACAATGGCTCTGTTGGTGGGTGTCAGTCCGTGATAGAAGACGCTCACTAATTGATGCTTGGGTATGTCATGATGAGGGCACATGCGTAGCATTTTCCTGAATCGAGTCCAAGATGTGTGGAGCGCCTCATGTTCAGGTTGGTGGAAGGATGTGATCTCACCTCTGAGCATTGCTGTTTTTTAGGGAGGGAAGTAGTAGGACAAGAATTCCTTCTCCAACCCTGCCCATGTTGTGATTGAGCCAGGCTCCAGTGTTCTCAGCCATTCCAAAGCTTGCCCCGTCAGAGAGAATGGGAAAAGTTTCAGTCTAGTAGCATCTTGGGGGACCCCGTTGGTCCTTGCAGTGTCTGCGCACATTAGGAAGCGATCCAGATGATCATTCGGGCTTTCATGTGCTTCTCCTCCAAACAATCCAGTCTGTTGGATCAAGTGAATTATACCAGACTTGATTTCGTATGTGTTTGCCGGAATGTTTGGAGCAGCAATGCCTGACAGATGCTGATGTCGGTGGGGTGCCAGGATCTCACTCATCAGACGAGTGTCGCTCTCTGGTCTGGTGTTCTCATTGTTCCGTTCATTGTCAGTCATCTTGACGGGCTCGATGGGCTCGATGATCTCGTCTTGCTTCAGCTTTCCGATCTGTTTGCTCCTGCGAAGAGTACGTTCAAGTTCAGGGTTAAGAGGGACAACCGGTATTTTTGCTGATCTCGTAGGCATACGCTGAGAAAAGATAAATACAGAAATAAATGAAAGCTGAAAGAAGATCATACAAATCATACAGTTTTGTACAAGTATAAGAATGGTGCAGATAAACATATACGGACACGTATAGGTGAAGTTGATAGCTACATATTCGTACAAACGAATATACACAAGCGTAAGTATAAATAAGGATGGCTATCATAAATGAGTATATATAAATAAGTGTATACAAACAAATATAATCGGTATAGGTATGTAGTACAAAGAATCATGATTATAAACAAGTATATATGATATTAACAAGGAAAGTATTCACAAAGAATGCCTAAACTAACAAGTTAACCTTTGGTTCGATATTGCAGAAGAAATAAATCCCCGGCAACGGCGCCAAAAACTTGATGCGGATTCCGTGAAGAACCCGATCTGAGGGATAAGTGTACCCCGTCGTTATCAAGTAATAAATTTCTGGGTTTAAGTCCAGGTTATCGTCCACAGGATTTATTTCTGCAAGTACCGAATTACTAAGTCTCGGATGTTATCTAGGCTTAGGGGGTTTTGAGTTTGGTTTTGTTTAATTAATCTACTCCTAGGTTGAATTACACTAATTCTAATTAAGTTATCTAATTCTAGCTAAGTTATTCTAAGCCTAACTAAATTACTCTACCCCTAATTAAGTTAAACTACTCCTAAGTGATCTTTTGTCAATGCAATCATCTAAAGGATCATGGAGGGATACGATGATAATGGAAATAGATTGTTTAAACAATTGAATTAAAATCTAAGTCACTTGTGTTCGAGGCGATTAACCCGACCTATCCTCCTAAAGTTCCTAGTTCGTGATTCCCTTGTAAGGCCGAAACTAGCTCTAAGGCTCAGTAATTTGGGCTTAATCTTCTATAGGGTCGTCAATCCTATAGGCACTGACTAGGTCAGATTCAGCTCGCAATATGTGCCAACTTGATTTTGGGATTATCGAATGAGTTAAACCAATCAAACAAAGCGTAAGACAAAGATTTAAAGCATTAAAACAATTGAAGAAACAAAACTATTATATTAATCAAAGATGGAGAACATTGTCACGAAGTTACAATAAGCCTAAGATTCATAGCATGTATCATAGGATAAACAAGTTATAAAAGAAGAAAAATCCCTTTCAGGGAACCTGTCAACCAATGCAGGCGTCTTCCTAGGACTTAAGGATGGAGCTCGAGCAATCCTCGGTGAATGGAGCTTCGGAGGCGTCTTCAATGGAGGTTTGAAGGTTTTTGGAGGAGGTGGAGAGGATTTCTCGAGGTGGAAGATAAGAACATTACAAAAACAAAAGATATCTAATTTACAATTGAAAATTCCTATTTATAGACGCGTCTCGGGCCTCGTTTTGACCTAATTTCGTGTCCTTGTTGGTGTAGGAAGACGTGGGGCCGAACGTGGCTTCGTGGGGGCGGAATTGGTCTTTTTGACCAATTCCCGCAGGTCTGCTCGCCGAGCGTTTTCGCCCGAAACGCGCTCGATCCGTGCCGGATGACTTCTATACCCTTTTTCGTCCGAACTTACACCTGCACACGCATAAAAACTCCAGGAAACATTAGTCTAAAAGCCAAATTGATCCGTCAATCGCTTATTTTGAGCAAACGCTTCGTTTGGTACGACTTTTGACGGACCAATTAGCTTCAAAAGATAACGGAATTCTAATATGCATGTTATTTCGGCCGTATTTGCCTAAATTGATCACAAAACGAGCCTAAACAACGAAAAGTAAATAGAACGTTTCCAATTTCTAACTAACTCACACAAAAGCATTTAAATGCGAGAATTGCTCGCTTATTAACCAAATTACTCTAAAAACCGTCCTAAAACCGTACCCAAAGATAGGGGTTTTTGACCCCTATCACCCCTCAGGTAATATCTGAGTTGTCTGGTTTCCAGGGAGAACTGTTTTTGCCCATGGTATGGATCAACTCAAGGTTGTTAGACCTTTAGTAATGAGCTTTTCAGCTCTGATACCACTTGTTGGTCCCTTGTAAGGTTGCAAGTATAGTTCCGGGGGGGGGGGGGGGGGGGTTAGGAATTATTTTACCTTTTAAAACGATTAGGGCAGATTTCTTTTCTTTTAGAAAAGATTATATGACAGCGGCGCTGATCAATCGACAAGACACTGGCTTAGTCAACTAGTGACTAGGTCAGTTTCGTTGCTTAGATCAGGAAATAGCACTTAGAGTCTATTCCTGACTTAATTCATTGGCAGCGCACAACTCAGCTTGACCTCTTTTACTTGGTCAGTTTTAGTTTGTTTTAAGCAAGCAATATAAATAAGGAGTTAAGGTTTAGAAATACTTCACTCAGCAGATTTATCCAGGTTCGGCTTCTTCTAAGCCTACGTCCTGTCCCCGGAACACTTTCGAGATTTCAAATCCTCTACTGAGCTCTTTAAAGGTAGAGCCTCAAACCTTTTACAATATCAGCAATTGAGTATGACAAGAGTACCGTCCTCTATACTTCTACTCAATCCTAATCTCTCCGCTGAGTACTTAAAACCGAGTACTCAGCCTCTCCTTTCTATTCCTAGAAATGATTAAGATTTGTCCTAAACAACAATTGCTAGAACACCTTAGATGATTGAGAATCAATCACTCTAGACTTTTACACAAATGAATAAGCTTGTAGTGTAAGAATTTGCTTTGCTTTTGATGGAGAACTTTTGTACACGTTTGATCAGCGTAACGGTTTTTTCTCAAAGTTCTCTATGGAATGTGGATTCTGAATGCTCTATTTATAGAGAGCTGTGAGAGCTTCTGATTATTTCGAATTTCGAAATAACCGTTGGAGGGAAACGGCTACAGGTCGTTTTCACTCAGTCTGTCAGCAGTTCTCTCAGCCAATCAGATTCCAGCATCTTCTGTTCTTCGGTCAGTGTGACAGTATGTTCCTCTATTTTGGGTAACGTCAACCAGACAGCTTGCTGTGTCTTCTGATCTTTACTCGAAGAGGAAATACTTTGTCTGGAAGCTGTCTTGTGGTCAGCGGCTGTCTTGTACGTTTTGTCGAGACAGCTCAGCAGCTTCATACCGAAGTTGTCTACGTGGATCTTCTCGATCCTTCTTTGCTCAGCATGCGTTTCATTACTTCAACGGCAGCGTTTTGGAGATACGCGGGCTGAGTGATCTTGGGCTTGTTTGACTTGGGCCTTGACTTCCATATAGGGCTTGGGCCTTATGATCTTTATGTCTTATAACAATTATAAACTCAACATTGAACAAACACATTAGTAACAATAAATCAAAGCATTTAAACTTAATGTGTTATAGAATATTTAATTTCACTTAATTAATTTTGTCAAATCAAAATCCTGTGGAAAGGTGTTTCAACAGATCCAAATCATTCTCACGGAGCCATTTGTTCTCAAACATGAAACGACGACTCGGTCGAAACCCCTGTAGAAGCTCAGTTTGAAGGACAATAAGATTATGGTCAGATAACGGGGCTGTTGTGTTTAAAGAGGATCCATTTGGAAATTTTTCTTGCCATGACAAGTTAACGAAAACTCTGTCAAGTTTCTCCTGAACTTCGTTTGGCTTTCCTCTATGACGAATCCATGTGAACTGATAACCCATAAGGGGAAGAGCAATCAAGCCACATTCCCTAATTGTCTCTCTAAAGCCCCTGTAACACCACTCAGGATGGTCATGTAACCCCTGCTTATCTTCCGGCGCCAGTAAATCATTAAAATCCCCAAGAATAGCCCAAGGTAATTGGGATTGAGAGGCTAAAGACCGCAACAGCTCCCAAGATTCTCTCCTTCTGTTCCGTTCCGAACAACCATAGAAACCAGTAACCCGCCAATTCCCATTCGATGGATCCACAACTTCCATATCAATATGATGATTCGAAAAAGACAGTAACGAACAGCAGCTAGAATCTTTCCAGAACACACAAATCCCTCCACTTCGACCAACACTATCCACATTGTAGCAACATTCAAATTTTATTTTATTCTTCAAAAAATCAATCCTGGACTTGCACACAAGCGTTTCAAACAAAAAAATGACGTCAGGTCTGTGAACTCGAACCAGCTCACAGAAAACCGGAACTGTCCTGGCACTTCCCAGTCCCCGACAGTTCCAACTCAGAATCTTCATATATCTACGCAGACCCCTCCATTTGGGAATGCCAGTGTTCCGTTTTTTGGATCAGACTCCTCAATAAAACCCGTACTGTTATCCTGTCCCTCAATCATTAGCTGATCTTCAAATCTTGTCATCGATGATGTGGGGATTCTATAGTTGATAGTCCATGGTGATCGGAGCAGTCACAGCAACAGATCAGAGATACATAAAAAATAATAAACCCTAAAAACCTTCATAAGGAAGGGACGGCTCACACAGGATTATATATGTTACGTATACAATCGTCTCTTATTTTTATTATTAATTAATTAAAAAATTTGGTACAATTAGAACTATTATTCAATAAACTTTTTCTATACTAGTCATTAATCCTAATTCCAATTGCCTTAACCCTTCTTTTCTTCTCTATTTCAGTCAAATGAAATGCAATCTTTCATTGCCAGCTTCAAATTGATTTTAGTTTGCACAGTAGGACAACACAGCATAACTAAAAAAATCCATACAGTAAAACCAAACATCCAGAGACCCCATTTCTTAGAGTCCCATTAATTAGCTCCAAAATTGATTCGAATTACATGCAGAGTCAAGTATATTTGACGATTTTCTTTGCAAAGCCTATTGAAAAATAAAATTAAAATAAATAAAAACTTTTTAAAAGAAAATAAGGTTGAAGGAAGTTGAACATAGAACCTCTCAAATAGAAGTAAGCATTTTTAACCATCTCATCTACCTTTAAACATTGAAATAATATTACATAGAGTCAATATAATTCTCTCCAAAATATTACCAAACACCATTACTAAAATTTATTTTCTCAATTCTCGGGCGGCCTGCCGGGACTCGAGCCCCCTAACCCCTCCTGGTTCCGCCCCTGAATATATGAAAAAAGTTAAAAGAAAAATCTTGTGCTTTCATTTTTTATCAAATCGAAAGAGTTCAAATAATGAAGAATGGATTACAACGTTTTTTCAACGGGATTCGACTAACGATAAAAATATGATTTCTATTTTTATTGTATTTGTATCTTTTTTTTTGTTTTTATTGCTCTTTATAGCCTACTTATTGCTCTTAATAGTTTTTTTTTTCATCCATTTGTGGATCTTGTACTGGTTGTTGCTTATATGAGTGAGATCTCATTCCTTAATTTTCATGTTGTATCTACTTTTCAATCTAATGAAATAATACATGACATTTTTATATAAAAAAAATATCATTAAATCTTTGAATTTTACAATTTTAAAACTATCAATGTTCATTCTAATTTTGAAATATCTGTTTTGAGTAAAGCCAAAAACCTTTAGGTCGCATGATACAGAATATTTTGAGTTTGATTAAGATTAACTCATTTAATGCTAACTCTCGTAATAATAAAAAATTGCCTTAAATTTTCTCTCAACATACGAAACAATTTAATTTTATCTTGATGATAGAAATTCTACTAAATTTTCACATTTTCTTGTTGGAGATTTTAGGTAAAATGGTTTTTAGTCATTGCTTTTGCTTTGTAACTTTATGTATTCCACGTGAGAAATTTATGAGTTAGTTGAATAGTTTATATTGGGTTGGGTCTAATAAGATATTAAATTGTGTTCAGTGAGTTTTATAAAATATACCACACGCGCGCGCGCGCTCGTTCGTTCGTTCGCGTGACGCCCGCCCGACCGGACTGGACCTGATTTTTATTTGGCCATTAAATATTTTAAACCTTTTGACTAATTCTCAAGCAGTTGAAATTCCATCTCCACTATCCTTATTTTTATTCAGCAATTACGTTTTTCTCTCCATAAACGTTGTCCACTACAACTTCAGTTTTCAAACTAAAATAAAAGGGAATCCTTAGCAGTTCTGTAAATAGATGTTTTCCGATTCTCTGATTTTCATCTCAAAATATTTTTTCTTCTCTGGGCATTAAATTCTTGTTGTTCCAAAGCTTCGTCCTAGAGTGCACTAGGTCGGTGCTTATTGTGTAAACCTTGGTTGACGATCGGACTTCCATATTGCACCAGAGTCTGCCGTAATCGTTTTCAACTCAGTGATTTTGTCCACGACACAACGATTCCATTCCGATAAGTTGTTCTGTTCCCTCTTTTGTTTCTACATTTCTAAGAAATAATATTGCTAATTTTGATAAACTTGAACTAGGTATAAGGGTACGAATTGAGCTAAAACTTCTACAATGTAACAAAATTGGAATTATTTTGGATACTTCATCGGTTTTAAAATTATCCTCGTATAGAGAAAAATGTTTCTTGTTTCATATTAGTATTTGTTACTTTAAGTTTCTTGTTTTTATTTTATTTTATTTTTTATTTTGAAAAGTGGTGTAATTTAATGAGTATTATGAAATTTGAAGGATATTAATAAAGAGAAATGAATAGTATTTTATTCATTTTTTAAAGATATGATTTGATTAAATGTGATAATTATTTTGAAACGAGTGAACTTGTGATTAGTTACGAAGAAATAAATGATTAAGGTGATGCTTGATAAAAATAAAAATTTAGTGCTGAAAAAGTAAATATTGAATTTTAAGTGTTGAGTATTATAAATGCTGAAAGTATTGAATGATATAACTTTTATAAAAATATTAGTTGATAATGTTTAATTTAAAATGTTAAGTTAAATATTTTGACTTATTTTTTTATTATTATTAAAGATTGGTTTGCGAGGAAGGGTAAACGGCGAACATCCCAGCTATGCTTGCACCCCCACCACAGACCCAAAAAAGCCCCGAACCAAATTTTGACTTATTAAAATAAATAGTTTTTAACTTAATTAACTAAATTAAGTGGTGGAGAAACAATTGTTGTCA
This sequence comes from Euphorbia lathyris, assembly GCF_963576675.1. Taxonomy (NCBI): domain Eukaryota; kingdom Viridiplantae; phylum Streptophyta; class Magnoliopsida; order Malpighiales; family Euphorbiaceae; genus Euphorbia; species Euphorbia lathyris. Next base: position 86,230,142 of record NC_088913.1, read on the forward strand.
AACACACTTAAATTAAATGAGTTATCCAACAAGGTCTAAGTAAATATAATATCATAAGTATATGTAAAATGTGGAGCAAATTGTACTTTGGGTCTATTTTATACCGAACTTTATTTCACGTAATAACATTATTCAACTTCATATTTGATTTAAATACAATTTATTTGATTAATGACAGACGCTAATCGAATGGACGTAGCATTTGAGAATAAATCAAGGATTAGTTAAGAATTAATCGGAGGTTAATCGGATTTATATTTTATTATCTTTTTTATTTGTTAATCAAAAAATAATTATATAAATATATATTAAACTACATAAAATTATTTAATATAGAAAAACATGTATATTTGTAACTGTTAGCCCACAAAATAAAAATTTTATTTTTTAATTTTATGTAAATAAAAACATAGACTAAACTTAAAATAAAGTTCGAAAAATATTAAGTCACATGATGTATGATTTCGTTCACACGTCGTGTGAGCTGTAAAACGAGACAACAAGACATCGCAAACGCCCCACACGATGTGTCGAGCTGTCATACGTCGTGTAGAGGCGAAGACATGTCTCTACCTATAAAAGATTTAATTCACACGTCATGTAAGACATTAAAATGTCGAGTTCTGAATACGTGTGGCTTAATCCACACGCCGTGTAGAATAAAAGATCAGCAGCAACACTTAAGCACAGTTCGAGAATCGGAACAATGGGCGTCGTAGTGAGCCAGCAACTAGACTAAGGACTAACCACTTGACACCTTATTTATACATGTGCAAAAATGTCATCCACTGTCCACCACCCACTAAGCCATGAAATTAAGAGTAATGGGATGAAATGGCAAGTAGTAAAATGATTTCAAGTGGTGGACAAAAGATGAGAGAACAATTAGGAAAGTGGGCAACATGAACAACCAGCAAACCATCTCAAAATACTATAAGGAGGTGTTTGATTGGCTTAAAAAACATATAGGAGTGGGAATGAGAATGAGTTATTCTCATTTAGAGTGTTTGGTTAATCAAATTTCATTATGGAATGGAATGTGATTCCCATAAATAAATAAGGGAATGACTTATTTCCTCCCTAATGTATGTCAATCAAAATTGATTCCCACAGTAATCAAATTAAAACACAATTTTTTTTATTATTATTCTTCCATTCCACGATCTGTAAGTAGTGGGGTTGAGTTTTTTTTTTTTTTTCAATTTAATTCATTTCATTTTGTTAGGTTATATATATATATAGTTTCATTTCATTTTGTTATATATATATATACAGTTTCATTTCTATTTTCTAATTTTTTTTATATAGTTTCATATCATTGAAAATTTATATTTTTTTTTTGGTAGAAAAAGAAAAGCAAAACGAATAACAACAAACTACCCAGGAATTAGCCTAGGGAAGCTAACCCCAATCCTATCTTCTAAGAGAAGATGAGAGATGAAACTAGGGGAAACAGGAAGGGTAGTAACGCCTAACGTCCCTTCATGGCCCGCCGCCGCCAAGCGATCAGCAACACGATTCTGCTCTCTAAAAATGTGTCTGAACTCTACGAACTCAAAGGAGGAGCAAAGCCTTATAATAGCTTTGATGAGGTTGCGACTGTTAAGACCCATAGAATGATTCTCAGAAATCATTTTGATTGCTTCCAAATTATCAGACTCCACAGAGAGCCTCTTAACACCCAGCCTTTTAGCAAGATTGATTCCAGTAAGAATAGCCCAGAGCTCCGCGGAAAAGGAAGAACCCAACCCTAAATTCTGGGAGAACCCAGAAAGCCAGACGCCCCCTACATCTCTAAGCACACCTCCAGCCGCAATCTTACCGTTACTGAGGCAGGAACCATCAGTATTCAGCTTCACAACCCCCTCTCTTGGCCTGCTCCATCCCACGAGATGGACATCACAACACTGAGAGGCTCTGGCAAGGGACTCTCCTTTGAAACTATCGATAATAGAGAAAAGTTTTTTCGAGAAGAAATCAGCTAAGTTTGTCATAAAAACAGTTTTATCTCCAAAAATCTCCTCGTTTCTCCATTTCCAAACTTGGTGACAGATAATAGCAAAGAAAATGTCACCATGCTCCATGTATGGAAGCAACTTTCCTCTAACACCATCAGAGAACCAGTCGACCTCAGAATGTGCCATGAAGGAAGAGAAAATATGGTGTGGGAGAATTTTCCTCCAAACCTCTTTACTATTAGAGCAATCTCTAAGAGCATGGCACAAAGTCTCAACATGGCCTCTGCATCTACTGCAAGCTCCAGAATCAGCCAAGTGCCTTCTGTGCCTATCCGAATTAGTAAGAAGCCTGTCCTTAACGCCCAGCCACAGGAAACTCCTAATACGGAAAGGAACTTTAAGGGTCCAAATCGACTTCCACACATCCGAGGGAGGATCAGATCTAAAGAGAGAGAAAGCTTCAAAGGCCGATTTGCAAGAATAAACTCCATTGTTAGTCAGCGCCCAACAGTGCCTATCCAAGTCTTCCTCTTGATTACTCACCTTCACTCCCCGCATTCTAAGGAGAGTCTCAAGGCTAAAGAAAGTATCAAACTTTGACCAGATCCAGTCCCCTTCCGAGTCAACCATATCGGCAATCCTCCAGTTGCGTATATCACTAGGCGGGGGGGAAGAACACACCTCAATTAACGGTTTATCCCCAATCCAGTTATCAAACCAGAAACTAATGGACTTACCATTCCCCACCTCCAGGCCAACTCCCAAGCAGAACTCATCAAACACAGCACTAAGTCCTTTCCAGAGGAAGGAACAATTAGCAACTCTCTCTTTCGGGCCCCCGAAGATTTTGTCTTTCCGATACTTACCACAAAGGAGGCGAACCCAAAGAGAGGAGGGGTTTTGCCACATACGCCAAAGGAGTTTCATTAATAAAACTTTATTATTGTCCTTTGCTTTCCTAATACCCAGACCCCCAGAATCTTTAGGCTGGCAAACCTCACTCCAAGACACAAGATGGATCTTCCTGCCCTCCGCAGCTTCCCCCCACAGGAACCTACGGTTAATCTTGTCAAGATCATTAAGCACAGGATCCGGAAGCTTACAAGCCTGCATGATGTGATTGGGAGCAGCACAATTAACAGATTGAATTAACGTGAGGCGGCCAGCGAGAGACAGAGTCATGGCTTTCCAAGTGGCACACTTCGAATTAGCTTTATCCAAAGTCTCTTTGAAGGAGCCTTTAGACACACGCTCACTATGGAGGGGAACGCCCAGATACTTCCCAAGAGAATCAGTAAGAGGAATACCTGAGAGATCACTATTGAAAATTTATATTAATATATTGTTAAAGATTATTTTATTGATACAATATTTTTTAATATTTTGTATAATACAAATTAATTTTTATTTTTCAGGTTTTTAATTAGTAATTGTTTTTATTTTTTATTTACTTGTTAAATATATTATTATATAATTAATTTTAATTTTATTGCATTCATAATTTGAACCAAACATTTATAAAAGTAATTGAATTCCGATTCCGAATTAAACCAAACAAAAGAAATAAATAGGCATTCTGATTCCAATTCTGTAGCATTCCGATTCCAATTCCAATTCCGATTCCGAAGTTTAAACCAAACACCCCCTAAATAAGACCTCAAACCTTCATTCCGAACCCAACCAATCAGCCAACAATCCCAAAAAACACTTACATAATGTCACATTCTTTTTAGATTTCTAGTATTGTCCTTCGTAATTTCTAGCCATGTTTTCAGTCTACAAACTCCTTTTAGCCTTAATTCCATTCTTTAGCAACCCATCTTTAAGTTCTTTACGTTCAATTGTCAAATCTTAAGTCCAAAAGTTAACGATTCCATATATCAAATATCATGTTTGTTTTTTACACTTTTTGTCCAGCTACTTTGCATCCCCATTTCGGACCCTCTAAAGTATGTTTCTGTTATCGATTATTATACATACTTGTTTTTTAATTCCTGAATTTCAATTTAGCCTTTCGTTTTGCATGATTCCGTGCTCGGAAGCTCACAATTTCGTTTTTACTTTTCGGACCTCTTACGTCATGTTCATGTCCTCAATATTTACACCAAGTTGTTTCTAACACTCTAAACTTGATTTTAGGTTTTTGTTTCGCCTCATTTCGTGTCCACAAACTCGTTTTACATGCTATTCTTTGTACCCTAAATTATTTTATACAACATGCCCAACTTTTATACAATTTGTCAACCTGTTTCTTTTTTACGTTTCCGAGCTTTTAAAAGTCTGTTTTTGTTTTCGATTCCTATATACATTTGTTTCTGACATCCTAAAGTTGACTTTAGCCTTTCGTTTTGTCTCATTTCATGCCTAAAAATTCATGTACGAGCTATCCAAAGTCAGACTAAATTCTGACCCGAATATGTCCAATTATAATTACTCATCCCATTGTCAATTCATTCAGTACTGTTCTAGTCAGAAAGAAACCTGGAGACAAAATCAGCCCCGCTCTATGCCGATCGCTCAAAGTGCTCGTAGATCCAAAGTTGATATCAATTCAACGCCTCACCGAGATAGCCAATTGTGGCTCCGAGTTTGTCGTTTGAATTTTCAATTTCATTTCCTTTAGTAATTATTGCAATTCAATTCATGTTCATGTTATTGATTTGTTTACATTCGATTCAATTGGTTTAACTATATATTGATACATAATTATTTCAATTGTAATTATTTCAATTATTTACCTTGAACACATGTATTCAGACTAATATTTATATTAATAAATATTTTTTTTACCAAATCTCGTGACCATTTCACATATTCATTTTCCTTTACTTATCATTTATTTGTCTGCAATAGTTTAAAAAGATTAATAATCTAGTAAAGTTTCATAAGGCGCTAGAGATCCAAGATGGATTTTTTCAAAAATAAAATAAAATATAATGTTCACAAGTAATATAATTCACCAAAAGCTATGAAATAATGTCTGTAAAATTGCAATTCATATCATAAAAACAAGTAAAGAACACAACTATATAAAAATATCTGAAAACAATAAACACAATTCACGAATAATCATGCGACAATGTTCAAAGTGAATTATAATTAAAAAAATTATACTGAAAAATATTTTTATTCATCGTCGTCCGGCATGGTCCAGATAGAGCTAAGAGACTAAAAATCTCCTATGGGCAAAAGAACGTCCAAAATAACTAATAAGAGAAAATCGGAGTAATTTCTCGATTTCGAGCACCTAATCGAAATTCACCTGGTCTTGGTTTTTAACATTACTATTAATGAATAAAATCATTCTTTTTTTTAATAATATCTGAAATTATACTAAACATTAAGTTTAAAATGGTAGTACTATTATTTATGAAACAATAATTTTCTATCTTAAAAAAATGGAGTTAAGATCCAAAAATACTCCTAATATTTTGGGTCAGGTGTAAATTTACCCCTAACGTTTAAAATGATACGATTTTATCTTTAACATTTATAGCTAAGAGCAATTTTACCACAATGTTGATAAATTGGGTCAATTTGAGAAATAATTCGTCAAACTGTCTGCTCGGTCATGAATCTTGTCATCTACACTTCACACGTGCGTCATTTTATCAGTAACAAATCACAAACATATGTTGGGATGTGAAAAAAAATGATAAAAATCTTTTATACGAATTAGACAAAAAAAAATCACCAAATTTATAAAATATTAATCTCCAATTCTATTATTAAATCACAAAAAACATGAAATCCTTTTTTTAGAACGAATTGATACGCAATAGGTATAAAATAAAGAACAAAAATATCTGTGTTTTATAATAGTCTGAAATTGATCCAAATTATCAACGTTAGGAATAAAATTGCTTTTGTCTATAAACTTTAGGATTAAAATTGTACCATTTTAAACGTTAAGGATAAAATTGCTTTTGACCCAACAAAAAATAACAATAAACAAATAGTATAAAAGTTTGAGGACCGTTGGCACACTTAAGTTGATGTGTTGGAATTGGTGCAGCTGGAAAGGGCACACTTAAGTGCATATTTACATCATCGCAGATAAATACCTTTTCGAAAACTGAAGTAGTAGCTGACATTTTTGTTGCTTTTTCATTCTTTTTAGGTAATTTGATTCTCTAGACTCTACACGCCTACTTCAGACAAAACTAGATATTCACATACTTGCAATAATTATTTATGGGATATGACACAATTTTAGCTTTATAATTATTTCTATAAAAGCTCTTGTAGTCTTAAAAAAAAAAAAAAACAAAAATCTCTAGCTTTACAATTATCATATTACAGTCATGTTCATGTCGTGTTATCTCCGGATTCGTGTTAGGAGTAAACCAAACCCAACCAAAAAACTTTTATGTTATAATCGTATTGACTTGTTCGCCAGGATTTGAAGGAGGGGAGGGTAAAACTCTACGTAAAAATTTTTAGACTAATGTTTGTAGCCAAGAGCAAAAATACCTTTAACGTTTTGGATCAGGAGCAATTTCTCTCCTAACGTTTAAAATAGTGCAATTTTACCCCTAATGTTTGTAGCCAATAGCAATTTTACCCATAACGTTGATAAATTGGATCAATTTCAGACACTATCATAACATATAGTTATTTTTTTCTTTATTTTGCATCAATTGCATATCAATTTGTTCTAAAAAAAGAATATAATGTTTTTTGTAATTTAATAATAAAATTGGAGATTAGTATTTATAAATTCGGTGAATTTTTTGAATTTTTTTTGTCTAATTCGTACAAAAGACAATGTATTTTTAATGTTTTTTTCTTATTTTTTTCATATCCCAACATATGTTTGTGATTTGTTACTGATAAAATAACACATGTATGAAGTGTAGATGACAAGATTCATGATCGAGAAGACAGTTTGATGAATTATTTCTCAAATTGACCCAATTTATCAACGTTAGGGGTAAAATTACTTTTGGCTTCCAACATTAGGGATAAAATTTCACGATTTTAAACGTTAGGGGTAAAATTGCTACTAACCCAAAACGTTAGGGGTATTTTTACACTTTAACCATTATTTTTTTACTTATTTTTTGTTTTTTAGGGATGGGGGCCCCTTTGACCCCCCGCATCCGCCACTACTTGTTCGGATTATTAACGATTTATCATGTTTACGGGTTATATGTAATTTTATTATATATATATATATATATATATATATATATATATATATTAATGATAATTTTTAAAACCGCTTAATACATCATTTGCTCTTTAAAATTATCCAAAAAGTTTGATTAGCCCTTAAATGGTAAGGATGAAGCAAGATAACAAACAGAGCGTTTAATTTTTAGATTTTAGGTCATTTTTGGTTGGACAGCAGAAAACAAAAGATATATATTAGTATGGATAGAATAATAAGTTTAAGTATTTAGTATTAGTATTTACAAAGTATATAATTTGTATTTTATGTGTGTATTTTGTATGTATTTACAAAGTAAATAAATACATATATTTTTTAAATACAATATATATTAAACGGTTTGGTTAACCCTTAACTACGGTTTTTGTATACTCCAAACCAAAACCAAAACCGAAACCAAACTATTTTTTCAGTCCTAAAGGAAAACCACCGGTTCGGTTTACCAGTTTTTGGTTCGACTGCCAGTTTATCCAGTTTTTTTGCCAACCCCTATTTCAAAGTGTTTTGATATCTATTTGAATTTGTATAAAATGTTCTGTTAGTCCCAGGAACTTGCATAAAATCTAATCAATTAATCACTTGATTCTAAAAAAGTAAATTAAATGCGGAAGATATGTTGCACGCATCTTTAAAAAGTAAAACGACAAAGGTCAGGGTATGCGATTATAATATTAGAGAAGAAAATGTTTTATAGTTGATATTCTGAACTTCAAATTGTTACAACTAACCCCCTTTTGAAAATCTTTTATTTCTGATATAATATTATGTTGAATGTTTTTTTAGGGGTTATTTATTCAAAATAAGCAATTTGATGAGTTATTTGTTCCAAATAAATAAGTTTATGAGGTTAATTATAATGTTTTGAAATTCAGAAGGTCAGTTGCAATTTTTGGACAACTTAGAGGAAACCGGAGATATAACTATGTTTAAGTAACATTTTTTTTACATTGTCTAGTCTCTGATGTTTCTATCCTGGCTCCGTCACGGGATGTTACTAATATTATTGTGTCTAAACTTCATTTAACAACATAAATATTCAAGTTATATTCCTTTTGGTAATATCGTTTTAAAATTATCAATTTATTTTTTATATAGTGGTTTATATTATTAATACATTTATGACATTTTTTTCTTCAAATTTACCTTTATTTATAATAAGAGAGAAAATTAGTAGTCAGTACAAATAATTATAAATTGAGATATAATATTTAAGAATAAAATAGAATTTTTGCATATAAAGTAGATGTAGAATTATCCGTTCATTGGAATTCAGATTCAGGTTTTATCTATATCTTATTAAATAATTTTAGTTATGTTATTAGATAATAAGAAATTCTAGTTGAATTAATTCTATCTAATTAAGTAATTATTTAGTGGGAATACTAATCTAATAAGGAAGTTAGAATACCAATTGACATGAGATTAAAGCTCCGTTTGTTTGAGGGAAAATATTGTATTCTGGAAAATTTTATACAGAGAAAATATTGTGTAAGAAAATAAAATATTTTTCTGTGTTTGACAACAACACTGGAAAATATTTTTCAGTGTTTGGCTACAACACTGAAAAATATTTTCCAACCACTAAAAACGTGAAAAAAAAACGTAAAAATTTGTTAAAATCACGAAAAGTAAAAAATATTAAAAACATGGAAAAAAGTGGAAAAACACGAAAATGTGAAAAAAATTAATATTACAAACACGAAAAACGTTTTTTCATATTTTTGTACGTTTTCTCATGTTATTAACATTATTGTGTTTTTCTTCATTTTTTCGTGTTTTCACGTTTAGTTTTTCGGGTTTTCCCTTTTTCACGTTTTCTTTTTTCGCGTTTTTACTTTTTCGTGTTATTCACGTTTTCATGTTTTTCGTATTTTTCATGTTTTTGTGTTTTTACGTTTTCGTGTTTTGTTTACATTTTTCGTCTTTTCATGTTTATCGCGTTTTTCACTTATTGTCACGTTTTTGTGTTTTTCGTATTTTTTCACGTTTTTGTGTTTTTTGTATTTTTCACGTTTTTGTATAATTCACGTTTTTTTACTTTTTCGCGTTGTTCATGTTTTGTCCTTTTTCAAGTGTTTTTTTTTTTTGCGTTTTTGTATTTTTCATGTTTGTTCACATTTTCATGTTTTTGCGGGGTTTTTTTTTTCATATTCTCGTGTTTTGTAACGTTTTCACGTTATTCATGTTTTTTCGTGTTTCATATTTTTGTATTTTTACATTTTTTAACGTTTTCCCCATTTTTCTCTAAACGCATATGTTTTGTTTTACCCTTTTGAAAATGGTAAAACATTTTCCCTTATTTCTTCCTTCATTTTCCATTGACTTGCCACTTATTTTCCTTTGACTTATTTTACTGCCCAAACAAATACTGGAAAATTGAAAAAATATTTTCCTGCAGGATATTTTTCCCCAAACAATCAGGACCTAATATTGTCTAATCCCTATGGTACCTATATAAAAGAGTATAGTTTAGATATAGGGTCTGTTTGGTTTACCTACTGTTTGTTGTTGGAAAAAACTGATTTTCCAAAAAGCATAGATTCTCTACTTTTGTAAAAAACTATTTTTCAGATGTAAAACACAAAGAAAAAGTCATTAATCAAACATCTAAAACTCTCATTTTTTAAATAAAATGACAACAGAAGCATTGAAAGGACCTACCAAACACCCCCACAATATAACATAAGAATTAAAAATATAAAGGCCCTGTTTGGTAAAGAGCGTTTTGGGATAAAAAGAGCGGTTTTGACCAATTTTAGAGCTTTGACCACTGAAACCGCTGATTGGAGTGTTTGGTGGAGAGAGGTTTGGGAGAGAGTTTCGGGATGAAAACGCTAATTTAGAAAAAACTCTTAAAGAGCTTTTTCAATTAGCGTCTTGGAATATTAAAATTAATGGACTTCTTTAACCCTAATAGATAGACTCCCTCTTCTCCTGCGCCAAAATTAATGCTCTTATTCGTCTTTTTGCACAAACCGCTATTATCAATCAGCTAATTTTTACCAAACAGATCTACACAAACAACTAGTCAAATCAGCTAGTCAAATCAGCTAATGTAATCAGCTAACAGCTAACAGCTAATGTAATCAGCTAACAGCTAACTCCCAAACAGGGCCAAAATTTCTCTCTTCTCTCTAGAAATCAGTGCCCCCTATCTTTTTCTTTCTATAAGAAGACTTTGTTCTTAGATCGTAGATTAATCGTTCTTCCTCTTGATTAACTTTGGCGTGGGAACAACGTGACATGTAATATAAGTTTGAAGTTCGAGTTCTTCTGCTGCTTACTCAACATTAACTGACACCTCAATAGGTATCCTGATAACCAATGTTTGAACCCGTATAATTAATTGAGTAGAAATCTTTCAGTAGAGTTTTAAGGAGAGAAAATTTGAGATAAATTAGTCTAATTTATATTTTATTGGTTTCGATGAAAACACTTGACCCGATATATTATTGTAACATTAACATCAAAATCAATAAAAATTTAACGAAATGATGACACTAACAAGTTTCGTACGTTTTTTTTTATCCCTATCATTAAAAGTTATGGTGAAATGTATATTTACTCTCACCATTTTATTATTCTTCAATAAAAATTTATTATTTCAGATTTTAATAATATAATATATAATGCAACACGTATATATCGTCCATTTTGACCCAAATCTAATATCTTGGGTCTCACGGTTTTAAAATACATCTACATGTTTTGAATTTTCATCTTATTAATAAGTCTCATTCATGCTCCTATCGCTATCCCTCAGAAGTGCTCCTTACTCAAACCTTTACTTAAACATCATCCACTCCGAACCGAATCGTTCACATAAAATTTCAGATTTTTATGTAATAAATAAAGTTTTAAAAATCATGATTTTAATAATACTATATTCAAAATGAATATAATTTACCCTAAATTCAACTTTTTGTCGTATACTTGTATTTTTGTTTTTTTGATAATGTCTTATAATTATTAAATTTAATTTGCTTGGACGTCGAAGTCCCGAATGAGCAAGACAACTTAATTGACGTATGCCAACTCATCAAGAAAAAACTTATAATTCAAGTAAAAAAAGAGAAAATTATAAAATTTGTTGAGATGAGAGAACTATTTATATTTTTAATCCATTTATACAATATACTACCTATTCAAATTATGTTTGTGCGATTCTTTCAAAATAACCTCACCCTTTCATCTTCTCCCCTCCCCCTTCTCCTCCTTACGCGAACGGTTGCTCTCCCAGACTTTTCATCTTCATCTATTCCTTTAAATTTCACAAAATCTGTACCATTTCTCCACATCACCATGTATTTCTCTTATTCATCTCTTCATCTCTTGATTCTTCATCTTCCTAATCCTAGAAAACGAAGTCATGGTTCTTCATCTTCCTGTTCCTGCTCGTTCCTTGGTTTCTTTATTCTTGTGACCATCGAATAAATGGTTATTCTACGTTATTTTCATCGTTTTTTCCAGTTTATCATATTGTTATTGTTGATTTTAATGGTCAAAGACGAGAAAAATGTAAGTATCTACTGTTTTTTCTGTGTTTTTTCAGAAAATCACTTCGCGTAGTCGATGATTTCGCAAAGATCTGCGATGAGAAAGGGCTTGAAACGTGACGATCTACTTCGCGAATCGATGATTTCGCGAAGTCTGCGAGTAGAACAGTTCATGATTTTTCACTCGCAGACTTCGTGAAATCATGGATTCGCAAAGTAGATCTTCATGTTTCAGGCCTCGCAAACTTCGCTAAATCATAGATTCGCGAAGTAAAATCATCATCTTCCCTGCACATTTATATTCGCATGCTTTGCGAATCCTCATTTCGCGAAGCCAAATCGTCATTTTTTCTGCCTAACACGCTTAAATTTTTCCGAAGGTGGTTGAATATATAACATCCATTTCTGGAAGGCGGCAAACTGGGGTGCCATGAGAGACATCCATCCCAAAAGGCCTAGACTTCCATTTCAAGATTGGTCACATTTACTTTAAAATGATTGGTTAGGAGTTATTGTGACAATCTTGTTGTGTACCATGTGATACGTCCATCCCAAAAGATCTGGACTTCCATTTATCATCCCAAAAGGTCTGGACTTCCAGTATAGGGAGAAATTTTCGTGCAGATTCGTCACGTTCACTTTGAAGTGATTTGTTAGGAGTTTATTGTGGCAATCTTGTTGTAAATTTTGATAATGTTATGATTTTAATATTAGAATCCCTTGTTGTTTGACCTTTTTTTGTTATATACCACTTCGCGAATTTTGTTAAAAACACGTCCGGATTTTGCATATGCGAATTAAAATCATCAACTAAATCAAACATTAGCTTCGCAGACTTCGCGAAATCATCGATTCGCGAAGTCAGACGAGACGGAGTAAGCCGCGCCGTAAAATTACAAACATATTAAAAGTATTTTGGGAAAGTTACACAAACATAGTCTAAATATGTAGTATGTTGAGTAAGTGGATTAAAAATATAAATGGGTCTCCCATTTGACCCAATTTTATAATTTTTCCAAAAAAATTAAAAGGCACATGGTTTTCTTTGATACGAATTAATACTACAATTAAAATTAAATAAATATTTAAAATGCAAGATTTTATCATTAATTTTTGAGTAAATAATTTATTAATCTCGTGCTTTTTTATCTAACACTAACACTGTGAAGTTATTGGTATGGGAGAGGCTTTCAGGTGGATCAAATTTAAGGATTTAGATGGTATGGAGGTGGAGTCAGATGCACTGTCAGTAGTGGAGCATATTCATCAAGCATACTATCGTTCTTCTTATGGTTTAATTATAGACGATTATAAAATTCTTATTTCTAGTATCAGTGAGATTTTTGTCAGATTTATAGGCCGTTCTGCGAATGAGGCAACTCATGCTTTAGCTAGGTCTTCTAGTTCCTTGTCAGAACTTGTAGAATGAGGTACTGTCCCTCCAGATTTTATTTTACATTTATTGTTTGATGATTCCGTTTACTGAAACTTATTTATCTTCAAAAAAGAAAACACATTATAAGGTTCTTATTTTTTTTTTATTATTTTTTAGACTTTTAACCGTTATATTTGACATAAACAAGTAGACAGAAAATAACAGTAGTAATATGGTCATTTTGTATCGCACTATGACTTTTCTGAAAGCTGAGATATGTTCGATTAGAAATCTAAAAAATAGATAAAATGACGAAATGATTAGTATTAACAAAATATAGAAACCTTATAATATGTTTTTCAAAGTTAGAAGACTAAACAATATGTTACGTAAAAAAAGTGAGGACTAATTTACTCTTATTTTTTTTATCATTGAACTTACTTTTGGTTGCTTTTTTATCATTAAACTTTTATATAATTCATTAAAAGTGTTTGTGAAAAGACTAATAAAAAGAGAAAGATTTTGGAAAAAAAAAAAATTGGCATAATATCCATTTGACTCTTTAAATTAAGGCTTCAAAATCAATTAAGATCTTAAACTATTAAAATCATCAATTAAATCTTTGAACTAACCAAAAATCATCAATTGAGTCCACATTTTAAACAAAAATCATCAATTGAGGCCTCATAGAAAATTATTCGGTTGAACAGTTTCAGACCCTCTTCTTCAAACCTATTTTGAACCAACACAGAAACTATTACAGTTTATATCAAATTGTCACGGTTTCTGATTTTAGAATAGGATGATGATTCAATTGGTGATTTTTATTTAGTTAGATACTTGATTGATGATTTCAATAATTTAAGGTGCTAATTAATTTTGAAGCTTTAGTTTGAGGACCAAATAGATGTAATGCCAATTTTTTTTTTTTTTTTTTTTTTTTGATAAAAAACTATGATAATGCATTTTTACAATATAATTTTGTTCCAACATTTCCATCTCACTCGGCAAATTTAGGTGTGGAGTTTACTTTATTTAAAACGTAATCATCAGCCAATGCTGAATTTGATTTGCACTCCAAGTGTCTATCATTGAGTGACAATTTTAGAGGTAAATTTAAGATTATTTGGTTTTTATTATTATTATTAAATTTGGTTATCTTTTTTAAAAGAGTTTTTAGTAACGTTGTTGTCAGAATCAGACTGATACGGATTAATATTGTATAAGTTGATTTTAATTTTAAATCAACAAATAGATTTCTTCTCTAATTAAATTAAAAGGAATTGATTTCGGTATTCACGAACTAAATCTGTAAAAAATCATAAGTCTCCCATTGTTGAAAGGATAAATCCATAACAAGCTCTTTAAAAGAGAAGATATAATTTGCTTAATGAAAAGTTAAACATTACAAATCAAAGAGATTAATTTATATTATATGTAATCCTAAAGTTGAAATTACATAAAAGCCTAAAGTATATAGACTAATTAGATAAAATTTAAAGAGTAAAATGTGGTAAAGGTAATCATCAATACTTTATCTTCAAAACTTTTAATGTATATGTTTATCTCTCCGTTAGGGCTAATGCCGTGAGAGTTTTTCGTCTCTCCTGTTAATCATGAGAGTGTCGACGCTGTTTGGACAGGCCATCTGCCTGGATCGATTTTGTTGTAAAGGTGTGTGTAATCTCAGGGGAGTGAAATCAGAATTGGTTAAGAGGGGGGAAAGAATTCTTCGAACCGCGATAAAGGAAGTTTGGGGAAGCCAGGATCTTAGGGAAGTAAAACTCGACGCAGAATGGAGGAGGGTTTTGCGAGGCTTTCGTTATGGAAGAGGAGAATGAAGGGATGGAGATTGGAGGACAAAGTAATACAGAGGGGAAAGAGGAAGGGGATTGCGAATGATGGGGACGTTCATAGCGGACCGACCATTGAATTTCCAGGCAATGAAATTAAAGATGGCAGGGTTATGGAGGCCTGGGAGAGGGGTTACTATATTGGAGGTAATGCCTAATCTATATTCTATAGAGTTTTATCATATGATGGATAAGGCTAGAATTGTGGCAGGAGGGCCTTGGACCTTTGATAATTTTGTATTGGTAATGAATGACTGGCCTGAAGGAGTAAAATTGGAGGAGGTTGAATTACATATGATGGATATATGGGTACAAGTGTATGATCTGCCATATGGGGCGAGGAATGAAGCTGTTGGAAAACAGATAGGTGATTTTCTGGGGGAATTTGTGGAATGGGATGCAAAAAGCATAAATGGATGGATGAACTCAATACTGAGAATTAGAGTCCGTGTTGATGTAAGGAAACCACTAAACCGTTGCAAGAAAATCTATAAACCAAACTCAGAAGTCTCATTTATCAAATTTAAATATGAGAGAATTGGTACGTTTTGCTATCTATGTGGAGTCCTAGGGCATGCTGAGAGATACTGTGAGAGACAGTTTGAGGAGAATAGTTAGGAGTTACCGAGAGAATGGGGCCCAATGCTAAAAGCGCCAATAAGAAGAGGGGGAGACCAAAGTGGAGCTAGGTGGCTAAGGGAACCAGGGGATCAAAATAATGATCCAAATATGATCAGAATTAGAAATAGAGGGATGAGAGGACAAGGGGGGAGGTGGTTTGGAGAAGGAAATATGTTTGTTAGAGGGAGGAGCTCTTTCATAAATGAAGAAACAAGTAGGGGAAGGGGTTTAAATAAACAGGGAGAGGGAAGGGATATGGGTGAGAGGAAGGATGGGGAGGTAAGGGAGGGAGAGGTAGATACATTAATGGAGAGTGAAGAAGAAGTGGCGATGAGGATACTGGAGAATAGGAAAAGGCGAAGGGGGGGGGGGAAATGAAGGGGATGGTAAGTCAAAGGCAGTCATAGAGGAAAATATGGTAGCACCAATGAGACAAGAGGATAGTGGAAAACAATATGAGGGATCCATTTCTAATGTGGATACAGATTTCTCTATTTTTGAAGGAACGACGAGACCTGGGAATCAGGTTCGCCGGTCAAGATGATTTGCATAAGTTGGAACTGCCGAGGGCTGGGGAACACTCGTGCAGTTCGGGCTTTGGGAGATATGGTAAGATCGTATCAACCAAATATTCCGTTCCTTATTGAGACTTTGGTGGATCAAAGTCGATTACTAAAGATAAGCAAGAAACTGAGGTTTGAAGGTTGTGTGGGAGTTGATAGTAGAGGGCATAGTGGGGGACTAGCATTTATGTGGAAGGCAGGTACAAATCTGCAACTGAATAGGTACTCTGACAGGCATATTGATGTAACAATACGGGATGAAGAGAGAGGAGACTGGAGATGTGTGGGGTTCTACGGATATGCTGATAGAAGCTTACAGGTAGAGTCGTGGAAATTAATTGAAATAATTGCTGAAGAATCTGATATGCCGTGGTTGGTAATGGGAGATTTCAACTGCATTAGAGAGTAGAGAGAGAAGTTGGGGGGCGACTTATCCTGAAAATTTAATGAGAAGGTTTAATAATGCTATTCAGGGATGTGGTTTGACGGAATTAACACAAGGAGGGAGCCCATATACGTGGGAGAGAGGACGAGGTTCATCAATGTGTGTAAGGGAGAAGCTTGATAAAATGTTTGGTTGTACGGATTGGATTCGTAGGTTTCCAAGGTACCAATTGTGTAATACGATTTCTGATTACTCAAATCATTACCCGTTAGTGCTAAAGTTGGAAGAGTCGAATGTTGGAAGAAAGAATGGAAGATTCAAATTTGAACAGGCGTGGCTGCAAGAGATAGATTTTTCAGAAATGGTTTGGAAAATTTGGGCAGAAAATGTGAATAAGAATGTTCCTGATCGACTCAATAGCTGTGCAATTGCAATGGAGAAGTTTGGCAAAAATTGTAAGCGCAGGTTCAGAGGAAGAATTGAATTTCTAAAGAGATAATTAAGTCGAATACGGGATAGAACTGATGCAGGGGCTGATAGCAGAGTAAGAGAAATCCAAAGACAGTTAAGCATTGTGCTAGAGCAGGAAGAAACTTTTTGGAGACAAAGAGATAAACAATTCTGGCTGGTTGGAGGGGACCAAAACACTAAATTTTTCCATTCTTGTGTTCAAGTGAGGAAAAAACAAAATCTGATTGTATATTTGGAGAATGAGGTAGGCGGATTAATTGAGGAGCAAGGGGAAATAAGTAAACATGTAAGGGAGTACTTTCAAAAAGCGTATGAGCAGGGGGAAGATTGTAATTTAGAAGCTGTTGAGGTGTTATCACAGAGGGTGGCGGTAAGTGACAATCTAAACCTATGTAAGCCGTTCATTATGGAAGAGTTCAAGAGGGCTATTTTTCAAATGCATCCTGATAAATCTCCGGGCCCTAATGGTCTTAGCCTGAGATTTTATCAACATTTTTGGCCAATAATTGGTGAGAAGATCTTTGATGCGTGTAGAGGATGACTAGAAAGACAGGAATTCCCGACAGATTTAAATGACACAGTTATTGTGTTGATACCAAAGGTGGAGGACCCTAAAAAAATGGCGAATTTTAGACCTATTTCGTTGTGTAACGTAATGTACAAAATAATATCAAAAGTTTTGGCAAATAGGCTAAAGTTAATTCTTCCTAAGCTGATTAGTGAAAGTCAATATGCTTTTGTGCCAGGGAGGTCGATTATTGATAGTGTGCAGGTGGCATTTGAATCTATTCACTATATGAAAAGGAAGAATCGGGGTGACCAGGGCAATGTAGCACTAAAGATTGACATAAGCAAAGCATATGATAGAGTGAATTGGGGTTTCCTGGAAGCTGTTTTGAAGGGTTTGGGATTTGGGGACTTGTGGATAAAGTGGATTATGTTGTGTGTGACTACAGTATCGTACTCAATTGCGGTAAATAAAGACATGGTTGGGCCAGTGAACCCGAGAAGAGGATTAAGGCAAGGGGATCCGCTGTCTCCATACCTGTTTATACTATGTGCTGAAGTTTTGTCACAAATGATATATAAAGCGGAGAGTAAGGGACAAATTAGAGGGTGCAGGGTATGTAGGGGAGCACCAGTTGTTTCTCATTTGTTTTTTTGCAGATGATAGTTTCCTGTTTTTTGGGGCGTCGACTGAGGAAGCGGAAGTGATAATGAAAATTTTGAAAGAATATGAGAAAGCTTCTGGTCAAGCAATCAATGTGAACAAATCAGGTATATTCTTTAGCTCTAATATTAACCAGGGGAAGGGGGATGAGATAAGTAATTTGTTGGGCGTTTTGGCACCTCTTAATACGGGTAGATACCTAGGGCTGCCCTCTTTAATTGGGAGATCAAAGAGAAGCGTTTTTACTTTTCTACTGGATAGATTGAGGAACAGATTTAATAGTTGGAGCTTTAAATTCCTGTCTAACGCGGGCAAGGATGTGCTACTTAAAACGGTTGCGCAGGCCTTACCCACGTTCTGTATGAGTACGTTTCTGTTGCCAAAATCTATTTGCGAGGAGCTCTAGAGAATGATGAACTCGTTTTGGTGGGGTAAGGAGGATGGGAGAAAGAACATGCATTAGTTTGGTTGGGAGAATTTGTGTATTGATAAAAGGAAGGGGGGTTGGGATATAGAGACATGTTTATGTATAATTTGTCACTGCTAGGGAAACAGGGGTGGAAATTTGTTGTGAATCCAAATACTTTGGTTAGTAGGCTTTTCAAAGCAAAATATTTTCCTTCTGACAACTTCTAGAGCGGTATTTGGAATTCGAGAGAGGTGTTGAGATTGGGTTCGAAGTGGGAGGTTGGGAATGGTGAGCTAATAAGAGTTTGGAAAGACCCGTGGGTGGATAGAGGCAATAATTTTATACTGGAGTCTAGGGGATTGGGTCAATTGGGTGAAATGAAGGTTAAAGATCTATTTGAGGAAGGGTCAAGGGTGTGGGATAGAGGGAAGCTTAACCTACTGTTCAATAGGGAGGAAGTGGAGGATATTGAAAGAATTATTATTCCTATTAGAAATAGAGCTGATAGGTTGGTGTGGCAACATACAAAAAATGGACTCTATTCGGCAAAATCTGGATATAAGGCGTTAAAAAAAATAGGTGGGGGGATGATCAGGAGGTTGAGTGGAGCAAGTGCTGGAAACTGGAAATTCCACCAAAAATAAAGCTGTTCGTATGGAAACTGTGTTCAAAGTGTTTACCGTTGAGGTCTGCACTAAGAGCCCATCACATTCTTGTGCCTAACAACTGTTTGTTTTGCGAAACGGAGATTTAAAACTCTTGGCATTTATTTTGTTTATGTCCATTTGCGGGTCAGTGTTGGCAGGAGGTAGGACTTGGGGTTCCGGATGGTGATTTTGCAGATGTGGTAAGCTGGTTCAATGAAAAGTGTAAATCTGCTGATGATGAATTTCTAACGCAGGTGATCTGTGCAATGTATGCAATTTGGCAAAATAGAAATGATTCCCTTTGGAATAATCCCATGAAGAGTGCGAATGTTAGAGTGGGAGGAATTCGTCAACTTATCAGGGAGTGGAAAGAGGCGAGAGATTGTAAGAGGAGTGGCCAGCGGTTGATGGCGGGTGGGGATGAGGGTTCGGTTACGGGAGGGGCAGGAAGAATTGTGGAGGAGATGGAAGGCGTGAGCAGTAGGAGATGGGAGGAATTTGATATGATGTTTGGTGGATTGTCAAGGGGGGAGGCGAATCAAGGAAGAGGAGAGGAAAGGGATGAATGGAGAATGTTGGAAAGTAATGTGGATTTGGTTAGAAATAATGGTGCTGTTGGTTGGGCTAGAAGTGCAAACTTTAATTTGCAAAATCAAAATCAGCAGGGGTGGGTAGGCGTTGTGCAGAGAAGGGAGGATTTTGTGCATCAGCAGCAAGGTGAAGGTATAAGGGAGGATGGGGAAAGAAGGAATTTGGGGAAAGCAATTAAATGGGAGAGACCAAGAAGTGGGTGGGTTAAATATAATGTGGATGGTGCTGTGTTCGTGGAGGAAGGACGGAGTGGATGGGGGGCAGTAATTCGGGATGAGGAAGTAGAACTGCTGGCGGGGGCGAGTGGGATTTTTGCAGGAATTTATAAAGCACAGATGGTGGAAGCTTTAGCTTTACGGGAAACACTTCAATGGGTTTGTGAAATGGAGATTGATACACTTCAAATTGAAATGGATGCTAAGCTGGTGGTTGACGAAATAAATGCGGATGAGCATAATATCTCAGTAATTGGAGATGTGGTGGAGGATTGCAAGGAGTTGTTAAAAAATAAGACGTTTGTAGTGTCTTTTGTCCCTAGACTAGCGAATAGGGTAGCACATGTGGTTGTAAGGCGGGCTCTTTCCAATGCTGGTTTTTATTCTTTTATTGATAAGCCGAGTTGGCTAATTGCTGTTTTGGACGATGATTTGATTCATTCATTAATATAATTCTTTAGTTTTCCCTCCAAAAAAAAAAGTGGTAAAGGTAAAAATGGTGGTATGATTGTAAATAAGGAGTGACATGGGTTGTAATTAATAGGTGATAAAATTGTAATCATAAGAAAGTTGGAGTGAGTTAAAGTGATCATTTACTGCATTTTATAAGCTCACATGACGTGTGAGATTTTAGTCCGAAAGTAGCTGCTGATTTTGGCAGTGCACACGACGTGTGGACTTGTTTTTCAGGAAAAGGGTCTTTTCTTTACTCCTGTATGTTACCCTTTTGATCCGGCTTCTTCCACTACTCGTCTCCTCTCGTCTACTCCACTAGGTACCTGCATTATAGACAAAACATCAAATTAAATTGTAAATGGATCATGATTCATTAAATAATTTTGATTAATCGGACAAAATGATGTAATAAATAATATATATAACAAATTAGCTATACATTGCTTGAAAATAATAAGAAAAATGTAAAAATTGCAAAATCAAACTAGACAGAATTGGCAAACGAAAAATAATTTTTATAAGTGAGCTCGGAAGCCCAACAGTTAGACAAACCTTAGGGGAACAAGTAATCAATGCACCTAACAAAACATTACATGCCTAATAATTGCAGCCGCCAAAATACACAAACTGCAGCCTACAGCTTACAGCCGCGTGGTAGCATGATTAGCACCACAAATGAACCCCAACACCTCCCTTGGAACCTCGCCTTCAAAACGCACAAAATGCCCAAACATCATACCTTGATCAAAAGGTCCAACAGTGCCCCTACGGACGACCAACTCCAATGATCCGTCCAACAAAACTAACTAAAATTGATCTCACATAGTGACTCAACTTGTCGAGCGACCCATCACGCCTGGACGCGGCAGGCAAACGTCCACAACCAAATTAAAACCCAGGGGCATTATGGACATTACGCTTCCTAGAATCCAATACCTATAAATAGAGCCATTACTCTCCCTAGAGAAGGACCATAACATTCTCTCTCAACATTTTTCTCTACTGACTTAACCATCGAAAAGTGCCACATAAACCGCTTCTAGCACAAATTTAAGACGCTAACCAATCTCAACTTCTCCCAACACCCTAAATTCAAAAATTCAAAACTATTCATATTATCAACTTTGGCGTAATGGTGAACGTTGTTGTCGTGTAATTGAGAGGTCACATGTTCGAGTCTTAGGAGCGGCCTCTTGCTAAAATATTGACAACAGTACAGGACGTGTAATGCACCGGACCGTCTTTTATCAAGAAATTAATAGGGCAAAAAAAAATAAATAGTTAAATTTTCAACCAATGATGATCTTCATTTTGTAACTTAATGTTATAAAGTTAATGAGTTGGATTTAGTTACAGCAAAATCGAGATCCCACCAAAAATTACTGTTATCTTTTTCTTCCCCTAGACGTTATTCAAATACTTATCAACAAATCAAAGTCCGCCACGTATGCTTCTACCTTCTAATTCCTCTTCTTTTCCCCTTTTCGCTTCTAACCAACAACACACTTCCTAAACTTTCCTCCTCCTTCCTCGAAAACCCCAAAAAACTTTTTCCCCCTTTCTTCTTTAAGATTCTCCGATCATAAATTTCTCATAAACCCATTAATATCGTACATTTTTAACAAAATCGGAGTATGGGAAATGCTCTGAGAATCATCTGTGGAAATTGTTGCAAACCCACTACAGCTGGGGACTCTGAATCTTTGGGTCACCACGGCGTTTCTGCGGCCACCGTCGGAGTTTCAGCTCTTGCCCAGGATTTGCTTCACTTTGAGATCAACTCTCAGGTACGATTGCGTATGATTTTGTGTTGCATGTCGGATTGGAGGTTTGATTTTGAAAATGTTTGACTTTGATTTTGTTATAATTGCATCTTAGATTGTAATCATGGAAGTCCTTTGAGCTAATTAGATTTTGGGGATAAGCTGCAATTTTGACCCGTTTTGGGAAGTTCAGATTTACTATTAATGTATAAAACTGTATAGATTTATTGCTGACCTTTCTCACAAAATCGTTTTTTTTTGTCGATTTTATTGTTCTATAATAAAAAAAAAAAGTATTAATTACAAATACAGATTTGCATATTGGTATTTTTCGTTACAAACACAACTATGTTTTGCAAAAAAAATTTATTTTTATTGACCATGCTAAATCTGGCCGACTATCTTAAAATGGAAATTTTCAAGAATTAAAATTATTTAGTAAAACCCCATTTATTCTATTTTTCAAAATCATCGTTTCAACCTAAACATTAATTTTCTCTTATGTAAAAAAACACCACCTAAATAATCTCAATCTAAAAAGTTGAAAAATTAAAATCGTTTAAAATATTATTTAACTTTTGAAATTTATTATTTGAGGTCGTTATCGGCCCAATTTGTTAAAGTTAACAAAAAAATGATAACTTTACAAAGCTCGTAACGAAAAATACCACAGATAACTATCTGTAAATCTGTGAAACTACAGGGCACAATCCTAAAAAAAAATTAACACAAAAAATGTTATCAACGTATTTAAAATGTTTAGGAACTTACCAAAATGGCTTCAAATTTTTTGAAAAAGTGTCAATTTACAAAATAACACCATTTTACCCTCGACATTTGTAAAATATTACCAATTTAACACTGGGTAACTGAACTTTGGCTAAATAGGTACCATTTCACAAACCTTGGAGCGATAACTTTGGTGATTTAGGGTTAAATTGGTACCATTTCAGAAAAGTTGACAAAAAATATTGTTACTTTTTACATTATGGTCAAATTGACATTTTTCCAAAATCTTTGAGACCATTTTAGTACCTTATCCCAAATGTTTGTTGTGTTACTAATAGAGTTATAAACAACCTACCAAAGTATACAAAATTGCTTCAGTTTAGCGACAAACTTATTTAAAAGGTCTAACATGACAATCAGATTACCGTCAAACCAATTTGTTTAAATTTTCTATTACATCGGGTAACTTTGATTTTATTTCAAAATGTTAAGGGTGAATTTAACATTTTGTATGTTAAAGATAAACTCCTACACTTCACCAAAAAAGAATTGGCAATTTTGTACCTTATCCTTAAATCATGTTTTAGCCCACAATTTGACAATTGACTCCACGGCCTATAATGTATGATAGGCATTGATAAGAGGCAAATACACTAAAAGTTGAAGTAGATGGACTTAATTGATAAACTATGCATAAGTGGAGGGGCCAATTTGACAAAATTGATCAAGTGTAGGGACCCAATGATGATTTTTTCCTAGTTTGTGTGCATTGTTTGTTTGATCTCTGTAAAGACAAATTATGAATTTCTTGGGTTGTGTTAGGTTCCACAAGGGCTCGGCAAGCATGTGGTGTCTTCCAAGAAGGCTCAAGCTAATTGGTAATTACAAAAATAATCTTGTTTGGTTGTTTAATTAACATATGTTGTTAGCTGTTTATGGTAACAGGTAGAGATAGCTGGTTTTCCTTCAGAAAAAGCTATACGCAGTTTTTTTTCTAGTACTAATGAAACTTTTATTCTACTATTTAGAGTGAAAAAGCAAAAAAGAGCTATGAAAAGGAGAACCAAACAGACACTTAGTACCCGTTTGGTTATCATTTTGTTGTTTTGCTCCAAACAATAGATATAGAGTGTTTGGTTCTAGGAATCACCGACACTTATAGGATATTAACGTAGAGTGTCGGACACTTTTGGGACTTGGACAATTTGGGGACACGGATTCTAAATTAACTAAGTAGAATATAGAAGTATTTTTAAATAATTTTACAACATATTTTTAAAATTGTTGTTTGCCGCACCCACATTTGTATGAGTACCCGTGTCGGTGCTTACTAAGGATTGGAAAACAACTGTTATAACTAATTTGGGAGGAAAACCAACTACCAGCAAACAACAATAACCGAACCAAACGCGCCCTTGATGTCGGATTATAATTTATTTCAACTTTGAAAATGTATGTTTAAGGT
This sequence comes from Euphorbia lathyris, assembly GCF_963576675.1. Taxonomy (NCBI): domain Eukaryota; kingdom Viridiplantae; phylum Streptophyta; class Magnoliopsida; order Malpighiales; family Euphorbiaceae; genus Euphorbia; species Euphorbia lathyris. The sequence goes on from NC_088913.1 coordinate 86,254,483, forward strand.
ATAGAAAGCTGTTGGAGGCATGGAGAGAAGCTAGACCCCCACCAAAAACAGCAGAAGAAGCATCAAGGCTTATTATTCAAACCTTAAAGAGGCATCACAAAGCAGATGTTGAGGTAAATTTAGTGAAAACATGATTCAAACATTTGAGGGCGAGCCTTGACGCCACGATAAACGTTGTGCCAACGGTAGACGTTGTTGTCGTATGACCGAGAGGTCACCGGTTCGAGTCTTAGGAGTGGGGTTTTACCAAAAAAATTGGCAGGAAAAGGTTTGCCCCCAATTCACCCTTGTGGGTGGGACCCCTCAGACCCTCGCTTAGCAGGGATGCATAGTGCACCGGGCCGCCCTTTTATGATTCAAACATCTATGAAAAGTTTGATAGATATAGATAGATGATCCTTAATTCAAATTATGCATTTTTATTTCTGTTTTTATAGGGTTTGTTGGCTTTCTATGGTCTTCCACTTCCTCATGCTCTTGTTCAACTCTCTACCGGGGTCCCAACATCGTTGCCGCACGGGGTCAAATTCGAGTTTCAGACTCTGCCGGTTCGGAAAGAAACCCAAAAAACTTTGCACAATTTCTGTTATCTTCAAAATGTGTTTGATTTTGGTACTACAATTCAGGTGGATGCAAGAGCTGTTGCGGATGGGGATACTATAACGGTCTATGTCAGCACGGCCGATCCTAGGGAGTCGTCGTGTGTTCCTAATGAAGTTCAGACAGCTGCTGTTCAAAGATCGATGGCACGCGCAGAGAGGAATTATGAGGAGGCAGATGCACTCCATAAGAAAATTATCGAAGCTGGATATCGGTGCGTTATCTGTATATCGTTACGTAGAATCTGTTAAAAGCACTGGTTTTTGATGCTCTTGTTTTTGCAGGGTGATTTTTGTTCAAAACGAGGAGGTTCTTGCTCGAAAATATCGCATTCGATTAAGGTAACGTCGATTTCTTGCAAAATCATTTTCAAGTCTGTTATCTATAACGTTAGATACTAATGAATACCGGATTGGAACAACGTAGGGGAATAGATGCACCAGAGAGCAAAATGCCGTATGGAAAAGAATCACAGGAAGAGCTTGTTAAGCTTGTTGAGGGCAAGTGTTTGAGAATCTTTGTCTATACCGTAGATCGGTACGGCCGATCTGTTGGTGATATATATAGCAATGGCATATTTGTACAGGTAGACCTCGTGCTACTACGTCTCTTCTCGGACTTTACTGAATCGGTACTTTATACAATCCGTTTTGTGTTTACAGGAAGTAATGCTAAAGAAAGGTTTCGCATGGCATTATGATACCTACGACAAACGCACCGAACTGGCACAGGTAAGGAAACAATATACCTTGCTCGTCTACTGAATTCGTTCTGCTCTAATTTTAGTGTTGATTATGTTAGTGGGAAGCCGAGGCTCGAATGAAACGGCTAGGCCTCTGGGCTGCGAAGAATCCTACGGAGCCATGGGAATGGAGAAAGGCTAGAAGGGAAGGCCATTGAGAATTTTTCTGGGTTGGTCATGTTACCGGTGGGACGCTTTGTTTGATTTAAAGGCTGTTATGCTAAAGGTATGCCTGCAACCCGCCTGTCCTCCCGCTGGCCGTATCTATGTAATTTCGGACTAATATTCGACATGTATTGACTGACTAAACTGATCGACAGTTGCAAATGTAAATATCGCAACTTTTGTAACCCAACATTCAGTTAAAACTTATACATATTTAAAATTGTTGATCTACAAGCTCGTCTCCGAGTAACAAATTAGAGCATACGGAAATTCAGAATCAGACTAATGATGAAAACTCGAACTTTAGAATGCGATTACAATACATATCACAGAGATTACAACACGAAAACAATCATATAGTTAGCCTGTGAATAGAGTGGATACACGACTAAGTAATACACTGCAAATGACAATACAGGTCTGAGTCGGATTCTGGAAAAAAAACGCAGAATATTTCGGAACTATGATCATCTTCATCAACTAAAAAATGCTTTCAAGGAAGAATGGATCCAAGCCTATTTATGCATCCAAAAACTTCCATCATGAGCTAATGAAAATTTACCTATCAAAAGAACAAAGTTGAATATTATTGACTATTTTGAAAAGATATAAAAGCAGAAAAGCTGGTTCTCCTGGATTATTTATTTCTTCTTATTCAATGCTTAAAAGAATGTGAAATAAGAGAATAAACAATTAAAACTCACAGATAAATCCTGAAGAATCAAGCTAAAAATGGATGATCATGGAGACAGTTCGGTAGGGGAAATATCTTAAGATTCATTCAGCACCTCAAAGATAACTGTAGGATTTATGGTGTGCTATGTTGTACAGACATGAAAACATCGGAAAACTTATTTTTAAGGACTAATGCATCAGAGAGCTGGTGATCTAGTGATGTATTAGGTATATTTTTAAAATATAACCTTCATAAAATAGTCTTCAAACAAACAAAAATAAACACGCAAAAACACTATTAAAAAGAAGTGTCTGTGCAACATAGATGATGTGAATTGCTCCAAAAGAACCAAGAACATAAATGTAGAATTTATTGAAGAAATGATCAATTTAGTCCCTGAAGTTGGTTAGTAGAATCAATTTAGTCCAAAATCAAGTTCGGGTATCAATTTCGTCCTTCAAATTGGCATCTAGAGTCAAATAAGTCTAAATTGACGTCAGGATGAAGAAGTGACACATGTCAAACAACTACCAATCATATATAGACACGTGTCATTTTGGACTAATTTGAGTCTAGATGGCCAAATTGAGATCCGCACTTGATTTTGGAATAAATTGATCCTACTAGCAAACTTTAAAGGCACTTGATTTACTAGCCAACTTTAAAGGCTAAATTGATCCTTAATTCATGATTTATAGGGTAAAATGCACTAATGGTCATTGAAATTTGGAGTGTTTTACAAAGATCACTCAATTTCATTTTCTTTTAAGAAAATCATGAATGTCACATTTAATTTTGATAAAGTCATTCCGTCGAATTTGAAAACAAAAACTTATTAGATTGTTGGCTTATCACAAAAAACAGTTGACTTTATGCCAATTAAATGCTGATTTTTATGGCTGACTTGTATGTCATAAATCACATCTTATAGAGTCGACTGTGGCACGTCAACTTTCTGGTTAATTTTTATACATAGATGAGCCGGAATGACTTTATTGAAATCAAATGTGAAACTCAGTGATTTTATTGAAAGAAAATGAAGTTCATTAACATTTGTGAAACATACCCTAAACCTCAATGACCGTCGAACAAAATTTAGGCAAAAAGCATTATGAGACTCCTCATCTTTTATTTTTTTGTTCATTAAACCCTTGATCTTTTATTTAGATGTATTAAGCCCCTAATCTTTTATTTAATTTTTATCATATTAAGCTCTTATGACAAAAAAAAAGTCAGCTTTGAACATAAAACTCGGTTAACAGAGTGTTATTCATTTCAACTGCATTCGAAATTTGTATTTTTCATAATTTGAAAACAATTTTTGATGTGTAATGTGGCTATAGGAAAACGATGAAATGAATACCGCTTTTTAAACTGAATTAGTTGTTCACAACTAACTAATTTGGCAAGCAATGACTCAGTGAGACCAAAAATAAATGACAGGGGCTTAATGTGTCCAAATAAAAGATTATGAAAACGGAGAAGTATACTAAATCTGCTATAATATTTAGAAATGTATTCATCAACTAGTAACTCTATTCAGCAAAATCAAACAACAGATAGTTTTTCTGTGCACCACATGATCAACTAGAAGAATTTTAAATCAATTAAAGCAAGAAATTTCAGCAGTAGAAAGAGTAAAAGTTCACCTCGGATTTATAATTTCGAAACGAATGTTATCTGATCTTAGTTTCGTCGTCTTTTGTTTCATCTGAATCTGAGTCACTTGCATTATAACCTTAGGAAACAGCACAAAATCAACTTAGCAATCGCAATGCAACAATGCTCAAAGACGCAATCAGCTTAGGAGGAAATGCATACCTGGTCTTTTATCACTCACTTTCCACACCGAAGCTCGACTCTTCGAAGCTCGATTATGCCAAGCAAGGCCCTTAAACATAAAGGAATCAACATTATTCTAAGTCGCTAAGTTCACAACCAAAAAACACAATAGAGAAGAGAGTAAGGATGCCAATTTTTGACACAACAATGCGATTTATTAGGATAGTTCGCTTGACAAAGCCGTTTGATACGATTATCATTTTTATTGCATTTATATCATATATAATCATGTTGAATATCTAGATCTCATAACACGAGAAGCCATTTTAACACTGAGAACATCCAATTTCGAATCAAGTGATGAGATGAGACGAGATGAGCTTTCATGGGCATAATGGGAAAAGATTACAGATTCCACACTTAACTTGGTGTCACGAGGTAAAACTTGGGTTAGGCAAAGTTTTCGTGTGATGCAGAGACTTCCCAAGCCCATGGCCAACCCACGAATGCCAAGAGGATTTCTCTCCTATAAGCATTCCGCCAAGTCTGACTTTTAACAGTATATCTAAACCTAAGCACATACTCATTATTCAATTCTGAATACCACCCCGCAAGATTTTCTGTATATCAAACTTAAGCCCTCGTAGGAGGGCGCACTATGGGTCCAACAGCCTCATAGTGTCCATATGACTCCTCCTGTATAGAGACATCGTCTCTCTTTTCCAAGGGAAGATGTCCGCCCCAGCGCCTCCTTGTCCCCAATGGACTAGGATAGATCGCTTAAATGAGGCGTATTGTCTCACATATATACGAAATCATATAGCTCTCTAATTAAGCAATGTGGATATCTAAAAAGGAAGAAGTAACGAACCTCGAAACCTAATTCTTCAAGTCATAATACACATCTCAATCAATTTGCAAAAACGAGTAAAGTTTGAGTAGTATTGATGGTTGAAACAAGAAAATACTCGAGGACACTAGAATTTTAGTAATCTAACTGTTATTTATTGTTTATTGTTGCTGGTAGTCGATAAATATTAGATGATTTTCCTTTCAAAATACATATTGTTATAGCAAATGAGCGTAAGCCCATCAGGCTCAATAAAGAGGCAGGCACAAACCTGCTATAAGACCCACCGGCTATGTTGCATGGGAACGGAAATGAACACTGGGAAAGGTTATTTTAAAAAAAGTATTGATAGGAAACAGTAATGGAAACGGAAATAGAAACGGACAGGAAACGCAGAAACACTAATGGAAAAAGTTTGCATGCAACATAGCCCACCGGTTCAACCTACACCCAGGTGGGTCGGACCACAGGGGCATTAAGGACATTATACCTCCCCTCCAACATCTATAAATACAACTCTCAAGTTACCAATTAAGGGATTCTCTCTCTTTACACACTCTTTCTCTAATCTCTCTCTAACTTGATCATCAAAGTGTATCCAGGGATCGCTTCCGGTGCAAACCAGACCAAATCATCCGGAAGGATTTACGGGCATAATCTCCATATCTCATCACCTATTTCTCAATACTAACCAAACAAAAAAGAGCCTAAAAGAAGAGAGAACCAAACTGGCAATAAATCCTTATGTTGCACTTGCACGGAAACTCTTCTTCACTAACATTTCCTCGTTTGGTGTCCATTTGCATTTATTTTCCCTTTCCTAGCTAAATTTTCTTAGAAATAACGTTCCTACGTGTCCATTTCAGTTTCTGTGCAACATAGATAAATCCTTTTAACTGCTATTCAGAAGCAAATTTTTGTTAAACTTCACTTATGTACAAGACTACAAAACCATGAAAGAATTGAACTCTCAATCTTCATTCCCTAACCAAATTACACAGATTTTAGACAAATGTAACAAAGCCTTTCATAGGGTTAAATGCACCATTGATCATCGAACTTAAATGGTTATCTCAAAATGGTCATTCAATTTCAATTTGTCTCAATAAAATCATTCAACTTTGAGTTTTGTTCAATTAGGTCACTCTGACGATTTCCGTGACTAAAAACATCAGAATAATGGTATAAGTGATACGTCAGCATGAGTCAACTCAGACCTCTAGCCGAAACACACATGACATCCACGTATGCTCCACCTAGCTATCACGATTATTTTTATGAAAAAAAAAACAGTTTTTTTTTCAATTAAAACAACTGACATGTGGCTGTCACGTTTCGGTCAGATATGAGGTTAACTCATGTTTACGTGTCACTCGTGTCATTACCATTTCGAGACAACCATTTAAGTTCGGTAACCAATGGTGCATTTAACCCTATGTTGCCCGGAAACACTTCTTCATTAGGGTTTCGGCGTTTGGCGTCGGTTTCCGTGCTAATTTTTCTTAGAAATAACTTTCACAATATCCGTTTCCGTTTCATTTCCCGTTTCGCTTCCGTGCAACATAGCACAGTACACAATCTAAACATAAAAAAAAAAAAAACCCTAGACCCCCAAAATCATAATGCAGCAGAACTCAATTCAGCAACCCAAACCCTAAAAAACACAACAACAAAATCCAATCACACAAACTTAACAAAAAAACATAAAAATCAAACCTTTTGAGAATCTTTAGAAACACCATAGCCATTAAAATACATCTGACCAACAAGAACTTGCATTGCAATATCACCAGCCTTAGCTTCTCTGAGAGTATCTTGAAACCACCGTTTCAGGCATTCAGATACCACCTGAGAAAGCGGCACCCTATTCCGGCCGTCAAGAAAGAGGGAACTCTCTTCCATTTTCTTCAATTTGAGTGCCGCCGATTCAACCCTAACCTCCCTAGGTTTTTTGGGTTTTGGGCTGTGGTGGTGGGAAGTGACTATTCTGGCAACTTCTTGGAGATTGCCTGTAAAAGAATTGGACTTCCCCATATAATTAATATCTTATCTTTCTTAAAAAGGTCGCACCTTTATTTCTCTAAACATTGAGAGGGTGGAATTGGGATGCTTTGGAGCTTAATTATTTTCGTTTATCCAGTTTTAGATCATACTTTTGTGGGTTTCTAGGGTAAATTACATCTATTGCCACTGAAATTATTCGTCTCACAATATGACCATTAAATTTCGGGTAAATTACCCCATGGTTACTGAACTTTATCCATTTTAACATTATTACCATTGAACTTCAGTTTTTAACGGTACGATCACTGAATTTTAAACATTTTAACACCAGCGGTCACTCAACAGTCAAAACGACCGTTGACGGTCCCAAAATAAAAAATTCGAAGAGTTAATGATATTTTAAGGAACTTTAATTCTTGAAATTTTTCGATTTGAGGTTATTTAGGCATTGTTTGGTTATGTGGGAGTGCATTTTTAGAGAGAGAAAACTAAAAAAAAATGATTTTAGAAAATAAAAAAATGTGATTTCATGGTAAATGTTGTTCTGAGCAACTTTAATTTTTGAATATTTTCATTTTGAGATCGTTAACGGTTATTTTGAGGAGTTAGTTAAATTTGAGTGACTATCAATATTAAAATGTATAAAGTTCAGTTGATATACCGTTAAAAATTAAAATTTAATAACCATAATATTAAACTGGACAGAGTTAAGTGGTCATGGGTGTAATTTGCCCATTAAATTTTCTATATTTTCAGGGCAAAAAACATTATTATTAGAACTTATCTTTTATTTTATTTATTTATTAAGCATTTATTTTTTTATTTTTAATTTATTAAATCTGTAATCTTTTATTTACATACATTAAGCTTTTAAGCTTTTTTTTTTGTCATATTAAATCTCTCTAAAAATAATAATTTTAAACATAAAGTTTGAGTAACAAAGTGTTTTCATTTCACTTGTATTTGAAATTTGTATTTTCACTGTTTGAAAGCAGTTGAAAACAGTTTTTAATATGTTTATTGTATGAGTATCAGAAAACTGTAAATGTTTATTTTGAACGGTAAAAAAATATAATTTCAAACAGAGATGAAATTAATAACGTTTATTTAACTAAATTAAATGTTTATAACTAATTAATTTTGTAACTTAATGTAATAAAAAATAAATGATGAGAAATTAATGTATCCAAATAAAAGATCAGAGGTTCAATTAACCAAAAAAATAAAAGAAGAGGGACTTCATAGTGTTTTTTACCTTTTTGTAAAATACATTTTCTATCATTATTGACACTAAAATTTTGATCAATGTATAATTGATGACTAAAAAATCACATTTATCATATAATCGTGTTTTTATTTTCTAGAATCATAATTTTTAAAGATTTTGCTCTCTAAATATTTACTTTCTCTCTTCTAACCAACTAATATCTAAAAAATCACAAAACAAAAAATTAAAGAATTAAAATTGTTTAAAATATCATCCATTAATGAATTTTTTTATTTTGAAAAAATTGATTTAGTGACTATAATATTATAATATTATAAAATATAAAGTTGAATAAAGTTTATATTATGTTTTGAAATTTAATAATTATAAAATTGAGATAAATTTCAGTCTCCATACCTGTAATTTATTAGATTCTATTCAGTTTGATTCAGTTTGTTAATATTATTCGATTAGGTTTAGTTCTCATTTTAAAAACTATTTCATCGGTATTCGATTATTCAAGGCCGTTTGTTTTACCTACTGTTTGATGTTTGCTGTTGCTATGTTGGAAAATGCTGCTTTTCAAGTGTAAAAGGCAAACAGAAATATCACTAACCAAACACCTAAAACTCTCTATTTCGAACTGAAAAGGCAAACATGAGTACGAAAAGGAGCACCCAAACACCCCTTAGATTCGGTTCGATTTTTAGACCTAACCAATCCCAGAGGATAGTTTAAATTTTATGAGAAATTAGTAAAAGTGTGGCAATTGAAGAGAAATTTAAGCATTTGCCTCTATTTTTCTGCCCATTGTCTTTGTTGGGCTAAAGATCTAATCTTGAACCGACCAAATTGGTTCAAACTTGTCACGCTCGTGACTAAATTTCTAGAATTTATATTTTGATAGTAATATATATTATAATTATTAGGTGTGTGATATATCTAGAATCATCTGCCATCTTCTTTCATATATATATATTCTTTTCTTTTCCTTTTAAGATTTATCAGTTTTCTCTGAACCGTTTCTCCACTGTTTCTTTGTTTTACGGAGATTCGACCGTCTGAATCACTCGAAATTGGAACCATAGTATCCTTATGTATAGATCTAAGTTCTAACCGAAGAGTTTTTGAGTTTCAGCAGTGTTTGGAGGGAAATGTCTTAGACAGAATTTAGAGGAGAATTGAGCGGATCTGTTTTCTTCAATTAGTGACCAAGGTAAGTAACTATCAACTATATTTTGAGTTTTATGTATATAGATATATATATATAATCAAAGAATTTCCAGACAGTGATATTTAAAGGTTATGCAGGAATTTTGTTTTTATTGTGAAATTACGGCTCAAATGAAGCTATTGATTATGCTTCTATGTGAATTTCAGATTTTACTTGATTATATTGATTTAAGGCTCAATTTGATTGATTTACATATATACATATATGTTTTTGGTTTCAATGTATATCTATATTGAATAAATGAATTTGATGATTTCTTATGAATTGTTTTTGGATTGAGAAATCTGTTGCGGTTGTTATTATTTTGGATTGAAGTCCAAATATGATTTTTATGAGTTGTGATATTTCGAAAGATTAAATGGTTTTGTCCATCTAGGATTGCCCGGGGTAGGAGTTATATTTGTAAGACCATACCTAATGGCGGTATGGCCAGAGTGCACGGCTGGTAGTCCTAACTGTTAGGCAAGGAACGAGATATAAATGAGATATCTCGATATTGTTATGATTGATGTTATGATCTACACGGGTGGAATTCGAGGATGGATACACATACATAACTTTTATTTTATGAACTTAAGTTTTGAGTATATTTTATAAGGTTTTGATGACTATCTTATAAACTTAAGTTTTGAGTATATTTTATAAGGTTTTGATGACTATCTTATAAACTTAAGTTTGGAGTATATTTTATAAGGTTTTGATTAAATCCCTTTATAAATGTATATATGTAGCTATGTTAAGTAAAGTTGGTTTTTATGGCTGATAGTTTCTTACTGAGATTTTTGTCTCGCCTTTTTAAATGTTTTAATGTTTTTAGGTGAGAAAGTACAGGATATAGAGAAGGTTACTAACCGTTTAGGCGGGGTTTGAAAGTTGACTGCTTATTGTGAGAATTATGGTTAGAACTTTGGTAGTTCAATTGTAATATAATGGTGTTGGATAATTTGGAGACTCTTAAGTATTGATTATGATCTTTCTATTTCACGCCCGATGCCAATTGAGGTCGTCTAGGGTCGGGTGTGCCAAAACTTCAAAACCCAACTTGTTGGATAAATCATATGATCATATTTGCTTCTAAAGTTCTGGGGAAATATTTGTTATTAATTTTAATTCAATTTTACCATTTTTAAATAGAGCTATTCATATGGAACCGATCGGGTCAGCTTAGACCCGTGTCGAGTTAGGTTCAGTGAATTTTGCATAAAAATATCCAAGTCCAAATCTAACCTAGCTCCATATTAATTTAGATAGACTCGGTTTCAGACTTTATAACAGATCTTTAGATTAGGACTAAACATTTTTTTTTCGAGAAATTTTGCGGTATTACGAGAGTAATACATTTGACCAGTGTAAATCGTTTTGCATCTACCACTACATAAGAGATGGTTGATGTAAAGAAAAAAAATACATACATTTAATCTATATCAGTACTTAAAGACATCTTGCTGATGTGGCATTTTGTTAATTTTTTGAGAATTTTTTTATTCAATTTTTTTATTCAATTATTCTAATTCTACCCTACTTTCTCTCGGTTCTAAATGTTTTTAATCTCTATTCATCTAGATCTCATGCATCATATCTCTCTCACTACTCATCTGGTTATTTCTATGTGGTGTTTTCTCCATTCTATCAAGGTATGATTTGTATTTCTTCATCTTCGATTTAGGGCTTAGATCAACAGACAATGATAATAGCTATATAATGATTTGCATTTCTTCATTGTTTGCCAAGGTTGGTTTAGATATGGAGGATCAAAGCTCTACTCCTATTATTGTTTAATGCCATATGCAACTAAAGAAATTATAAACTCAGTAAGCTTTGGTTTTAGAAACTTCGTTTTTCCTTTGAATTTTTTTGGTTTGATGCAGGTTTCTTATTTCTCTCTGATTTCCCCCCCTTACCCTCTATTCTGTTGCTGTCCTGCCAATTGATAATTTAGTTTCTAATTGTTTCCAAATTTTATTTGTTTAATGAAACACAGGGTTGGAGCTCGATGGACTAAATCGATTCTACAAAACTCTCTGGTGATAGCCCTTATCATATATTATTGCTGCTCTATACTTTTCCCCATGAAATCTAATTTTACAATTTTTACGGATTTATCTATATAATTGCTTTTCATTTGGGGTTGTTTTCAGTGTGCTTGCATATCTTCCCTAGAATGGTTGACAGCTTTGATTTATGTTAATGAGTAAAACCTAATATCAAGATTGTTCTTACCCCTTATTCTGTTTTACATGCTACTTCCTGCTCTGTCATATGGAAATCCAACTTCACAACACTTGAGTGTACCATGAGAGATTCCATGTTTATTAATTTTTCTCATCCCCTTCTTTTCATTACTCATTTCACAACTGGCCATTTTTTTGTGATCTTCCCTGCTTTTGTCACTGAGTTGTAATTTTTTTTGTGTTTCCTTTTTCTTCCCAATAGAGACCCCAACGGCAACCCTACATTTACATAGACATCCCTTTGTCATTTGCTATCCATCATAAGTCTTAAGATTTTAGATTCTCCATCAATGTTTGCGGTTAATTTTGCTTCCCTTGACTATTTTATGATAATTTTTGGCCAATTTATTATATTTTCCGAAGATTTTAGCTAATATATGAATTCAATTTCCTTTCATGTTTTAATTTGTACAAGTTTTTTCCTTTTATTCTTAGTTTTATGGATCTTCTAGGTGAATTTACTTAAAAATAACCTGTACTACAGAGATTAAAAAATATCCAGAAATTTGAATTTTATTCTTCAGTTGAAAGATAATCTTGATGAATCATTGACACCATTTTATAATTTTTCTATAAACTCTCTATGTTGAAGTAATTATTTTGTTTGGATTTAAGGTTCAAAATGGCTATTGTCCCTTAGGAAACGATTTGAATTGTATCATTGTTTCCATGTCATTAGTTAACACTTGTTGTATTGTGTTGGTAAATGTAGTACTCATTTTACTTAATTGATTAATTTTTTTTAATTACTCAAATTGATTATTGGAATAAAAGTGGTTTTCCCTTTCATCTTTATATACAGCTTTACCAAGGAAGACTTTCTGAAAATGAAGCAATGCCATATTTTCAACAGCTTATACATGTTCTTGCTCATTGTCACTATAAGGTGTTTACCATAGAGATTTGAAGGTGATCAGATATATTAAGAAGTTGACTTACTTAAAATGTAGTTTATGGTGTCATATTTTGATGTTGACTTAACCAATTGTAAGCTATGTGTTATTTTATACAATAGAGCTAAGTTGCTTAATTGAAGCATGTATTGTTTATGATAGATTTACAAACCAGCCTAAAGGTTTTGCTTTTTAAAAATTGGCATCTGCAAATGAAGCCTAAGGGACATTTAACGGGATTAATATAAGTATCTTTTCTGCCTGCATACCTCCTTTTGAAGATTCATGTGTCAACTATAATATTTAAATCAAAAGAAAATATTAATTATCAAATCAATAGTAAATTAGTAATTGCTTGATCTGAGAAATCGAGTAGGTTTGGACCTGGGATTTTCTTCAGGTTTTTACTTGAAGCAAAGGCAGCAAGGGTGGAGATACGAGAAATAATTTGTGAACTGGGGATTGATTAATTGATTGTGGAAAAAATAGGCGAGGAGAATCGAGAGAGAGATGGGCATTTTCAGTACCATATTCGGTTTTTGTGGATTTGGAGTTGGGATTTCAACCGGGCTTGTGATCGGGTATTACCTCTTCATCTATTTCCAGCCCAACGATGTTAAGGTAAATTCTTTGCTATCCTTGCTTCTTGCGTTTGTTTTGATTGTTGTTCATATTTCTTATATTTATTTCTGTTGATCTCATGTTTGCAGTGCTTCTTTCTTTTTCTGATGGTTTTGTATCTTGCAAATGCACAATTATAAATAAATTATTATTAGATTTAAGCTTCTACATACAATACAGTAATAGTTTGACATCATTAAGTCTTTTCTTTATCGCAAGTCTTTTCATTATGCTTACGCCTAGGCTAGTTCATGTCAAAGCCTTGTAATCATCAATAAATGGCTAAACTTGTTCATTTTCTTATTCTGATGATCATGTGCATTTGAAGAGATAAGTCGCCTCCCACCTCATTTAAGACCAAAGAAAAAAGAAAATTAGATCTGCTTGCTAGATTGTAGTAATTGGACTAGCCCATCAGTTAGAGATAACCATAAAAGAATATGATATATATATATATATATATATATATATATTTGAAATCTTGAAAGTCTTTTGATGGTTGGGTAGTTTCCTTGTGCAGGATCCTGAGATTCGTCCATTGCTTGAGGAAGACTCGGAAACTTTGCTACGAATGCTTCCAGAGATACCCCTGTGGGTAAAAAATCCAGATTATGATCGGGTGGGTAATGACGCTTCTATTTTTTTTTTTTTTGCGATGGACTTCCACAAACATCTGATTCATATTGTATGGACAACTTAACTCATGTTGCTTTCCATTTTGCTATAGGTTGATTGGCTAAATAAATTTCTTGAGTATTTGTGGCCTTATCTAGACAAGGTTTGAAGTCTGCCATCAATTTCTGATTTGGTACTGTAATGTTGTAGTTATCCTGAACAATTTATGTTTTTCCTTTGATTTGAAAGGCTATATGTAAGACTGTCAAGGACATCGCTACCCCCATAATTGCTGAGCAGATACCCAACTATAAAATTGATTCAGTTGAATTTGAAGCTCTTACTCTAGGGTCCCTACCACCAACTTTCGAAGGTCAGTATATCTAAATATACTTTCCATTTTTCTTCCCTATTGTGTGCATAGAAAAGGGCAAATCTTTGTTAAAAATCTCATCTAATCTGTGTATGAAATTTTTTAGTTGGGAAAATTAGAGAGATGCACGTGTTTTCACAATTTTCATCTGCACTTACATTTTAAAGTTGTTTTATACTTAAATTTTTCAACTTCAGAGTTGAGTAGGAAGAATATAAATTTACTCTGGAATTACTTCAGATTCAGATGTGTGATAATTAATAGCTACTTCCTTTTTAGGTAACATGTTATTTTACAAAGCCTCAAGTGATCGGTTGATTAACTGGGAAAATTCAGTTGCTAGCACATTTTACTTGGATAGAACTCTGAAACCTATCAAGGACAATCCATTTCATTTTTCTTTTTCAATATTCTGTTTAATCTTTTTCTTAAGTTTTTCGTTCTTTTTTTTTCTTTTTTAAAAGGAATGAAAGTTTACGTCACTGATGAAAAGGAGCTAATTATGGAGCCATGCCTTAAATGGGCTGCAAATCCAAATGTCAATGTTGCTGTTAAAGCATTTGGGCTTAAAGCAACAGCTCAGGTTCTTTTCCCTTTTCATTTGAGAAGAAATAATTTGTGAACACCTTTGATAATATTTGTTTCTCTTATTATTGCCGTTTGAACAATTTTAGGTGGTGGATCTGCAAGTTTTTGCTTTACCACGTATAACTCTGAAGCCTTTGGTTCCTAGTTTTCCTTGTTTTGCTACAATCTATGTGTCGCTCATGGAAAAGGTTGGTGATTATACACTTTGTTTTATAGTTTAGTAAAATAAATTTTCTTTTTCTACGACATTTACTTCTGTAAAGATTCTATGCATGCACAACATTGATCACTTATGTCTTGCACATCTCCAAAAAAATTGTTGCTAATGGACTTTTTCGGAGGAAATACATGCTGAAGAAATAGCTAGCTTTGTCCCATATTGAAATACTTATCTCCGGCATCTTATGAATATAGAGAGACTATTTATGGGCCCTGCATATGTAACTATAGCCTTTGGGCTGGTAGCCCTATTATAAATCCATGCTATGCAGGAGGGTTAAGCATTCAATAATTGACATAAGAAACTTTAGATAACTATATGGTTCTTGTCTATACTTGTCACTCTCTTTTTTCTATGATGGTATATTTGGGACACGTACATCCAATCTCTTTCATTGGTTTCTGGAATTTCAAAGTTGCTTGTGAATATTTATGCTATTGTTGTGATTATGAGGTAATTTCTGAAGTCAGAAATGCTAATTGTGGATACCATGGAAATATCAGAACTATTAGAGCAATAATAACCCTTTTGTTCCTTTTCATATATTTTTAATGACTATGGGATTGTAACCTTACATATTATCTATAGCTCAGTTTGTTTCTAAAATTATATGACCTGAGGCTTTGAACAATATTATAATACTGAAATTTTCTTTGGCTTCGTAATTAATATGTTGAATCTACAGAATTTGAGATATCTTCTAGCTTGGTCTATGTGATTTTGGTTATAGGCCATCAGTAGGAGACTGTAATGACTCTCTAAATTTAACACTGCTATCCTTCTTGGTTTATGTATACTAATGCTCTAATATGATATGCTTCATCACTATTGATTTGTGTCCATCTATTTGCAGCCACATGTTGACTTTGGACTAAAGCTTGTGGGAGCTGATCTTATGTCAATACCTGGTCTATACAGTTTCGTTCAGGTACAATGTGAAGTTTAATAAAGTAAAACATTTTGACTATTGTAGGCTTTTATAAGTTGGTGTACTAAAGCATCTCTTGTATGCCAGCATTTCATTGTGTATTTACTAATGATTTTAAGTGAGATGTTGGATGTTGCGGGTTGTGAGATTATTTCATAAGTTTTGAAGTTACATTAGGATGAGAAAGCAAATGGCGTTAAGGAATATCTGATTTACATTATTCTCAGGCAGTGTACAAATCATATTTTTCCTTTTGTATGTGTAATTGCAAAAATGATAACAGGCTAAAAAAGTCCCCTATGAAAAGTATTTTAGAGTTTGACTTCTTTGGTTGCTATTTAAGATTCTTCTTGGAGTTAACGATTTTAATATTCGGATTAATTTTGCCCCTTGCAGGAGATTATTAAAGATCAGGTTTCCAACATGTATCTTTGGCCTAAAACCCTAGAAGTACAAATCATGGATCCTGCGAAGTGTGTATCTTCATTAAACTCTGTCAATATAAATGTATACAAACACACGTGCGCACACACACACACACACACACACATATTTATATATTTGATAATGTTGTTTTTGTTTATTGAATCAATGCAGAGCTTTGAAGAGGCCTGTGGGAATTCTTAATGTGAAAGTTCTGAGGGCGACAAAACTGAAGAAGAAGGATCTGCTAGGTGCATCAGATCCTTATGTAAAATTAAAGTTGACTGAGGATAAGCTGCCTTCAAAGAAGACTACTGTGAAACACAAGAACTTGAATCCTGAATGGAATGAAGAATTTAGTTTTGTTGTTAAAGATCCAGAGACACAAGCTGTAGAGTTTCATGTTTATGATTGGGAGCAGGTGAAAGACTTCTATGTGCTTTTGACAAGCCATTCTTTTCTGTTATGTGGTTGCTTAAATTGAACTGCTCCTTTCTTATTTACAGGTTGGCAAACATGATAAGATGGGTATGAATGTAATTCTTTTGAAAGAACTTTCACCAGAGGAGCCAAAAATTCAGACCCTTGACCTCCTGAAAAATATGGACTTGAATGATCCTCAAAATGAAAAGTCACGAGGGCATTTAGAGGTGGAATTAACATATAAACCTTTCAAAGAGGAAGACTTGCCAAAATTTGAAGACCCAAATACAGTTCAGAAGGCTCCTGAGGGGACTCCTAGTGGTGGAGGTCTACTTGTTGTTATTATTCATGAGGCTCAAGATGTTGAAGGGAAGCATCATACTAATCCACATGTTCGGCTTATTTTTAGAGGCGAGGAGCGGAGAACTAAGGTATGACTATAAATACAGTATTAGCAATTGACTTTTGGTGTGTATTTCCGTATTTGTAGAAACATATGTTGATGATTGTGTTGCATTCCTTAACTCTTTGAAAGATTTGGGATAACTGTGTTTATATGACATCTATATAACATGATTCTTAATTGGGGTGGCTCTGTTGCTGCAATATAATTATGTGATATTGGTATTTTATGATTGACATGACTGATGCTGTGAAGAAAATGGTGAATATGGGATTCAGTTAGAATTTGTTGTTTTTGCAGTTGCATGAAATATTCACTTGTTCATCCTTTTTTCTTCAATTGTTTATTTATTATGTATAACATTGGTATGGTCTGAAGAAAATTAGAGACAGAAAAGTTTTTAGGGCTTATAAGTTATAATTCAATTTTGTTGGGTACACAGCCTATAAAGAAAAACAGAGATCCAAGATGGGAAGAGGAGTTTCAGTTCACGTTGGATGAGGCTCCAACTAATGATAGGTTACATGTGGAAGTTGTCAGCAGCTCATCTCGGATAGGCTTGCTGCATCCAAAGGTAGGTATTAGCATAATTTCATTTATAGAATGAAAATGCAACGTTCTGATTTGATTTTGTTGGTATTGTTTAAGCAGGAATCGTTGGGATATGTAGACATAAATCTTGCTGATGTTGTTAGCAACAAAAGAATCAATGAGAAGTACCATCTTATAGACTCGAAGAATGGGCGGATTCAAATAGAGTTGCAGTGGAGAACATCTTCTTGAGCCGATCTACACACATTAATTCACTTTCAATGGATTTTGGCTTATAGATAGTGTAACAAGAATACCAACAAAAACTTCAATTCTATTTCTTGCTTCTGTAAATGGTTCTAATAAAACAAATGGGAAAAACCATTGATTAATGGTTATACTTTTTTGGGCATTTTATTTATTTAGTTCCTTGACTTTTTGTTTTTCAGTGGAAAAACAAACAAAGCTGAAATGAAACTCAATGGAAAAGTAAAACAAATGTATTATGTTATGGGACTTATGAATTTGTATGTGTATTATAGATGATAAGTTGTTGGTCTTTCCCTCCTAAATAGCTCCACGTTCAGTCCACAAAGATGGGGGTAATCTGATAACTTAGTAGATCACAAAATTCAGTTTTGAAAAAAAATTTAAGGTAAATATTATTAATTAATATTTTTATATTCAATAATTGGATTCTGCTTGATAATCCAGTTAGCTATTTAAATTAAAATATTAAATAATTATTTAATTTAAATGTATTTGATAAAAGTTATTTTTTCGCTGTTTAAATTATTTGTTTTGATAAGTTGAAATATTGAGCTTAATTTTTTATACTTAGTATTTATCAAACAGTTCATATTTTTCAGCACTTAATTTTTAGTTTTACAAACAACACCTTATAATATTTAGCACTTAAAATTCAACACTTATTTTTTAGTTTTATTAAATGAATTTGATTAGTTAGTGTTAATTAATCTAAATGTTATTTAGTTAGTCAAGTTCATGTGATGTGAACACTATTGTACCTCTCTATTCACTAACAACTACATACTCTCTTAAATATTTTAAACCTTATTTAATTAATGAAACTGAATGATGAACCCTGTCCTAGTTGAGAACTTAACCTCTCATTTATGTACCACACTCACAAAGTAATTTTTTTTCCATGTGATCAGATGTGTCTAAGGAGATCTCTGTCGTTAGTGTTAGAGATAATATTCTAATTATCTCTGTAAATAGATTCCTATCTAGTTAGAGTTTCACTCTTTCTATATTCCTAGCTAGGTAGAGTTTCAATACGACTATACTTATGTATTGTATTCCTATACAAACTATTATTGGCTCACTATAAATACAAGGCCTCTGAGCCAGAATCATTAAGCTGATTCAATTCATTATTGTGCCTATTACTTATCTGTCTATCTCCATATTCCTATCATTATCAAATCATTCATTCAACATGGTATCAGTAGTATCAACTTCCGCATCTTCCGAATCCTCTGATCATCCTCAATCCCCAACCTATTCCCAATACAAAGCTTCCGTCGCCGCAAAAGCCACTGCCGCCGCCGCTACTGCCGCTGCCGCCGCCGGCGTCGCGGCCGTCTCCATCGCACCAACCACGGCTTCTGATCCCGCGGCTGCTCAAAACGCGAACGACACCCTCGGAGGGTCGTTTGCATCGTCGGGGTGGAGATTCACCTCACCATTTGTCACTTGAGAATCGGAATTCCTAGCCACCACCGCCGCTGCTCCTACCGCAACAGTTCCGCCACCACAGAAGACGGTAGGCGACTTCTTTTCAGCGGATGTCCGCGATGCGCTCCCCGCGTATCTGGCGGCCAGCGCCCGTGCGCCCACCGCGGGACCTTCGACGTCTGCGGCTGCGGGTCAGTCGGCGCAGGTTGCGTAAAACTCAACCGCAACAGGCGCGACGAATCTGCTGTCCCCAGAAGTTCAGGCGGCACTCCATGCTTTTCAGGCAGCCAGCGCCCGTGCGCCCACTACGGCACCTCAGACGACCATAGCTGGGGGGGAGCCTGCGAAGGTTGCACAAATCAGGAGGCAACCGTCGCGGCGAACTCGCTGGCCCCGGAAGTCGAAGCTGCGCTTAGAGCATTCCAAGCGGCCAGCGCACGCCCACTGTTTGCACACCCAACGACAACAGCAGCGCCGATCCAACCCGCGAGCCGTCTTCCTTCCGCGGCTCCAATGCAAACCGCGACACCGACCACACCCAACGACACTGCAATTCTAGCCGCACTCGTGGCATATCAGGCGGCTATTCCACAAAAACGGAATCCACAAGTTCCGATTCAGCAGCCATTCGTTCAGGCACAACAATCTGCAACACCTCCGACTCTATTTTCTCCATCAGTTCTGGCTGCCCTAGCAGTATATCAGGCGGCTGAAGCCAGTAACAAAAATCAGGTTATTTTTGAATCTCATACTTTACCGTTTTGTTACAATACTCAATTATCTCATGATCCCTCACCATCTTTCTTCTCAAATTCTTTTCATAACACTGTTGATGCACCGTCAACCAATGTTAGACATAATTTTATTTCTTCATCCATCCCTCATAATACAAACAATCTTGTCCATCCAGAACCTATACCCACTCATGTTGAACAACCTAGACAACCACCCACAAACATCAATATCAACATCAAATTAAACCCGAACAACTACAAAGCATGGAGAATGTCCATGGAATCTACCCTTCAAACCTATCATCTTCTTCCTCACATTCTTAGTTCAACACCACCACCACCCAAATTTTTTCCTAGAACAGGTTTTGTGACATCAGCTGCGGATTTAATCATAAATCCATCGTTTATTCAATGGGATGATGTAGAAAATGTGGTTAGGACTTTGCTCCTAAATTCAATCACCGAAGAGGTGTTTTATGAGATTGCATATCTCAAATACTCACATGATATTTGGCTAGCCTTAGAGGATGCCTACGGGCTAATTACAGGCAGCAAGTAGTTTCAGATGGGAGTCGAACTGCATGAACTTGAGCAAGGAGGAATGTCTGTTACGGCATATATGCAAAAAGTGAAATCCATCCTTGATGATCTGGCTGCCTCAGGGAATCCGTATCCTCGGCATCTACTACCACCGGTCCTTTACAAAGGTTTAGCAGAAGAGTATCGCTCCACTGTTCAAAATCTTGTAACTCAGCGCGGTACAAACATCAACTATCAAGAGATTTTGCATAGCTTGAAGATAGTTGAGGGCATGATTCAATCAACCAGAAAGACAACTCTGCTTCAGCCTGAGGCCAATGTATCCACCATGGAAGCAAATCAAGCAAAGAAGCAGAATCCAAAGAAAAGAAGAAGTGGCAAGTGCTACAACTGTGGTGATCCAAGCCACTGGGCTGACAAATGCAAAAGACCAAAGAACAATTCAAGAACACAATACAATCCTGGCCCACAAGCGCACATGGCATGGAAACAACCACCGAATCCATTCATGGGTCCTAATCAGCCGTGGTACCCAGACACAGGAGCAACTAATCATATGACGACAAATCCAGCTCAACTCCAACAAATGCAGCCATATCCAGGATATGATACAGTTCAGTTTGGCAATGGTCAAGGTTTGCAAATTTCTCACTTTGGAAATTCAAATATCAATAATTTGAAAATTAATGATGCCCTACTTGTTCCCAAGCTTACCAAATCTTTACTATCTGTTCAAAAATTTACCCGTGACAACTCATGTTTCTTTGAATTTTGGCCTAACCATTTTCTTGTGAAGGACCAAACAACTGGGGAAATCCTGTTACGGGGCCCGAGTAAAGATGGACTCTATGTGCTTACACCCACCCTGAAGGAGGCGCTAGTTGGAGAGAAGGTGTCCTTTGAAAGGTGGCATGCACGGCTTGGACATTGTCAGAATCAGACAGTCAGCTCAGTTCTCAAAGGAAACAATCTATCCTCTTCAAAACCAGTTAGCAAATGTTCTTTTTGTCCATTAGGCAAGCTTGCTAGGAGCTCTTTACCATCTATTAGTCGCTCTAGCACATTTACTTTTGAAAACTTACATCTGGATGTTTGGGGGCTAGCTCCAGTTGCTTCTTGTCTTGGCCACCGTTATTTTTTAATGATCATTGATGAATTCACCAGATTTGGATGGGTTTTTTTGTTTAAAGAATAAGAGTGATGTCTTTTCAACCTTCTGTGATTTTTATGCCATGATCTCTAATCAGTATAGTGCAAGGGTTAAAAACATTTACTCTGATCTTGGGGGGGAGTTTCAAAAACTACAACCTTTTTTCAAACGCCATGGCATTATACACAAGATTGCATGCCCTCACACTCATGCACAAAACGGTATAGCTGAGAGGAAAATTAGACATGTTGTTGACACTTGCTTACTTTGCTAGCCAATGCATCTTTACCTCCAAAATTTTGGAACTATGCCATGATACACAGCATTAGGCTAATTAACTACTTACCCACCAAAATCCTAAACAACAAGTCACCCTATTTCTTGTTCTACAAGAAACAACCTGCCTATAAGGCCTTACGCATTTTTGGCAGTGGTATTTATCCCCTTCTTCGTCCATACAATCAGCACAAATTTGATTTTCGCTTCAAGCTATGTGTCTACCTTGGTCCATCAGAAAATCATTCCGGGGATATCTGTCTTGAATATGCCACCGGACGCATATACATCTGCAAGTTTGTGCAGCACAATGAAGAAGTCTTTCCTGCATCAATAATCACTGCATCATCACCTTCATCTAGCAACTCAGGGGTAAGCACATCGTGTCAACTACCATCTCTACTCGGCCCGTATCCACGTAATTTCTCTAATCCCAACCCTATATTATCTTCTTCTAACCTGGTTCCATACTCTGCACCCATCACACCTGGACCTCATCCTGGAACCCCAACTACTCCTCCTGACTCTGAAGCCACAAACAATGCTCCTTTAGCTCCACCTCAATATTTGTCACCAGTGGTCACTGCTGCATCAACACCTGTTCCTCAGAATGATCCTAACACTCCAGTTGATGCTGCGGACATCATCACACCGGAAATACAGAATGCAGTTCCTCATGAGGAGAACATCATGCCTCAAACAGATTCTCCTTCTCCTGAAATTGCACCACATGCTCCTATTCCACCTGAAAGGCCCAGGCCTCGCAATGCACCGCTGATTGGTCCACGACAACATTATATGCAACTTCGATAGTCATCTCTTCAGTCAAGAGGAAGGTTTGAGGGACTGTTAGCTACACATCCAAATGGCACAGTGGATCCCACATGCTTCAGTAAAGCCAACAAACAATCAGAATGGCGTACTGCAATGTCTGAAGAGATTCAAGCTCTTCTGGACAATGGCATATGGCAACTTGTACCAAGACCACATGATCAGCATGTCATCACCTCTAGGTGGCTCTTTCGTACAAAGAAGAAGTCTGACGGAACCATTGATCGTCATAAAGCTCGCTTAGTAGCACGGGGATTCACTCAAAAAGCTGGGATTGACTACAAAGAAACATTCAGTCCAGTAATCAAAGCCACAACCATCAGGTCTGTATTTGCCATCGCAGCAGTAAACAATTGGTTCGTCATTCAGCTAGATGTCTCCAATGCATTTCTCCATGGAAACTTATCAGAAACCATATATATGGAACAACCGCAGGGGTTTCGGGATAGTGACCGACCAGATCATGTCTGCCTTCTCAAAAAGAGTCTCTATGGATTGAAGCAAGCACCGTGAGAATGGTTCACTCGTCTTCGAACATTCCTCCTCTCTCTTGGGTACAAAATGTCACAGGCTGACAACTCTCTGTTCATCAGACGCACCGATACTGAAAAGACTTACATCCTGTGCTATGTTGATGATATACTCATAACAGGGAACCACCCTGCACACATCACCAACACTATTGCAGCCATCGAACGTGAGTTTCCCATTCGCAATCTTGGCAAAGCAGAATACTTTCTTGGAATTGAGATCCGATATGAGAAGGATGGCATTCACATGTGTCAAGCCAAGTATGTGGCTGACATCCTCGACAGAGTGAAGATGATTGACTCCAAGCCCACACTAACGCCCATGGCCACCACACCAACACTTTCAAAGGAGCTAGGCACCAGCTTAACCTCTGGAGATGAATATAGAAGCATTGTGGGGGCACTTCAGTACTTAACATTCACTCGTCCTGACATTGCATTTGCAGTTAAAAAATTATGTCAGTTTCTACACTGTCCAACTGATGAACACTAGAAAGGAGTCAAGAGGGTTTTACGCTATGTTCAGGGTACATCAGATTTTGGCATAGTCATGTCTGTCAAACCAATACAGCACATCCATTGCTACTCAGATAGTGATTGGGGAGGGTGTCCTGATGATCGACGATCCACGGGTGCCTTTTGTGTCTATCTTGGATCCAGCATTGTATCATGGCAGACCCGCAAGCAACCCACAATAGCCAGATCCTCAACGGAGAGCGAATACAAAGCAGTGGCAAATGCCACTGCCGAACTGCTATGGCTCAAATCTCTTCTCTCCGATCTCGGATTTCCATTACCCACCCCGGTTCAGTTATGGTGTGACAATGTTGGAGCAATCTATCTCACCTCAAATCCAGTGTTTCATGCTCGCACGAAACATATTGAGCTAGACTATCATTTTGTTCGTGAACAAGTTCACAGAGGATTTCTCAGTGTCAGATTTATTCCAACCGATGATCAGGTTGCAGACATACTCACCAAGCCGCTAGCTCCGGCTCGTTTCACGATGCTACGCTCCCGCCTCTTTGTTCGTGCCCGCCATCGGCTTGAGGGGGGGGGGGTGTTAGAGATAATATTCTAATTATCTCTGTAAATAGATTCCTATTTAGTTAGAGTTTCACTCTGTCTATATTCCTAGCTAGGTAGAGTTTCAATACGACTATACTTATGTATTGTATTCCTATACAAACTATTATTGGCTCACTATAAATACAAGGCCTCTGAGCCAGAATCATTAAGCTGATTCAATTCATTATTGTGCCTATTACTTATCTATCTATCTGCATATTCCTATCATTATCAAATCATTCATTCAACAGTTGGTACCTACATTGAGATCATGATTAGGGTTCTAATCGAGCCGAGCCAAACCGAGCTTTGGCCTGTTCAAGCTCGAGCCTGAGCCGAGCTTGCTATAAAATTAACGAGTCGAATCTGAGCCGAGCTTTAGCTTGCTCAACGAGCTTGAGCCGAGCTTCAATCTTATTTCGAACCCAAAATCCTCTTTTGGACTTGGTTCGAATTGTTTGTGAGTAAATTATTAATTATATTTGTGAAGTTTGCTCACAAATAATTCTTTAATTCTGTACATAAACAAGCTCACAAGCAAAGTTCGTGAATAAATAAACAAGATGCTTACAAATAGTTCGTCTATTACTCATTTATTATGTTTGTGAACGAACTCATCTAATAGCAAATGAAATAATATTAAGTTTATATATTTGTGAACTAACACAAAACTATATAGTTTTCTACAAAACTAAAATTTGTTTACAAATGTTCTAATCGAGCCTGCTCGCGAGCTTTCAAGCCGAGCTTTGGCCTGCTCAAGTTTGGCTCGTTTATGAACGAGCTAGTAAATCATGTTCACGAATGGCTCGTTTACAAATCGAGCCGAGTCGAACCGAACTTTTATCGAGCCGATCACCGAACCGAACTTTTATCGAGCCGATCACCGAACCGCTCATGAGCGGCTCTGTTCATTTACAGCCATAATCATGATAAGCATTTATACGAAGGTGGTGTGTATTTTGGAAATGACGGTTTTTTAAGTTTGAAGGGCCTTGATTTTGCCAGGGCCCATAAATTCTAGGTGCTCCAAAATAATTTTTTCATTTTAGTATATAAAAAAAAAAAAAAATTAAAAACCTACGTCTCCTGTGCTGCTGCGCTGCGTTTTCTCCTTCCTTCCCTTTCAGCGATTTCTTTCCGCGATCTCCTATGCGTCTTCCGTGATTTCTCTCCTGCGGTGCGTCTTCCGCGATTTCTCTCCTGCGTTGCGTCTCCTGGCACCTGCGTTGCGTCTTCCTTCCTCCTGCGTTGCTGCTCCCTCCTCCTGGTAAGTAAAATGAATTTATTTTGCTGTTTATATTTTTTTTATTTTGCTGTTTATATTTTTGGTTTGCTGTTTGATTTTGCTTTGCTGTTTACATAATTTTGGTATTTATATATCCTCCGATCACGAGGGCTAATTCTGTGATGGAAATAGCAGAAAGCTATTTAGAATGCTTTATTTTTTTTTTCTAGGGTCTGTATTCCACCTCTTTCTTATTTCATTGTAATTGCTTCTTACTTGGTTTAATTTAGTACTTCTTATTAAAAAAATAGAAAAAATAAAAAGGTTCCGGAGTTAAGTGATTCGGATGATCGGATTGAATGACGTTATAAAATAAATAATATACATTTTTTTTTGGTAAGAAAATAAATAATATACATTAATTATATATATAATAATTTAAGGAAATAAGATGTAAAAATATATCTAATATTGACGGTTAGGAGCAATTTTATCCCTTAACATTTATAATATTGTAATTTTAATTATAATATTGACAGAGTAATTTTACCCCTAATAAATTTAGTCAATTATTCAAAAAAAAAAAGATAATAATAAATTTAGTCAATTTAGTCAATTTGAACATGTTGGATGACATTTATCTTTATTGATTTTTAAAATAATCAATGCGTATAACAATTTTAAGAGTGCAAGTAAAAGAAACATATAAATGTATTTTTTTATTAAAAATGAGGAGGCAGGCGAAACGGAACAGGACATCCCAGCCAGGCTGGCACCTCCTGAAAACCGCAGCCCGAGACCCAAAATTATTAAAAAGAAGAGAAAAGATAACAAACAAACCAGAAACCAAAATTAGGTGAACCGATAAACAGCGCGGTCACATAAGTTTTCAAACAATAAAGGTTTACAGAAGTCCAGAGCCACGTCCCACCATTGGCTACTCGTGCTTTGGCGCCCCAGCGCAGCTAGTGCATCTGCAACTTTGTTCCCTTCGCGGTAGACGTGGGAGATAACCACCTGCATGTTCTGTAAGCGGACCAGGCAAGCCTTCCAATCTAACAGTAGAACCCACGGCACCCTGTCAGTGCGAGAGCGAACCACAGTAACCGTATAAGTGGAATCAGTTTCTAGCCATATGGTCATCCAGCCCTTTTCGAAAGCCCAGTTAATCGCTACGATGACAGCCCGAAGCTCCGCTATGTGCGCATGCGGGGAGGAATCCGGCATCGCAAAAGCTCCCTTGAATTGGCCTCCATGGTCCCTACAAACGCCACCACAACCCGCTGTCCCCAGCATAACAGAAGCGTCCGTGTTGATTTTCAACCAGCCGCGCGGAGGGCGTTGCCAAATGACCGGGATGATGCGAGGAGCGCACTGAAGCCTCGGTTTGAGAAGCAGATTTTTTAGGAGGTTTCGTTCCACTCCTGAATTCCAAACAGTTCCCTTATTCAATCTGTCTGAGTCCCTGATACAATGCCACAGCCTTCGCAATGTTGACTGGACATTTGGTTGCTGGTCTTCAAAGATAAAAGCATTCCGGACCCTCCAAGTAAGCCAAACAACATGAATTATTGCACTGAGCCATAGCGCAGCAATTTGCGGGCTGAACTGTACGGACAGGGCGTAATCTATTAGATCCTTTATCGAGCCAGTTTGAGGGATACGTCTACCAAACAAGCTTGAAACCGCGTGCCAAAGTGAGGCAACAAACGGACAGTTAACCAATAGGTGATCTGTTGTTTCCAAGTGCCGACCGCATAAGCCACATTGTGATGCCAAGATCATGCCCCTTTCCTGCATAGCCGTCTGAGTAGGTAACCTGTAATGGTAAGCCCGCCACACCGTCAGCGAGTGTGATGGAGGAATGTACGGCTTCCATAGGAGCCGACAATTATGGGCGTTTGGAGGGAGAAGTAGCCACCGGTAGAACAGGGCAACCCTGAAGCGTCCGTCCGTCGCTGGTTTCCACAAGCACCTATCCTCCTCGTCGGATACCCGAGTCAGTGCAATCTCATTTTGTAACTCCGGTGGAAGCGGTGGGAGATTGAACCAGGCGTCCCTGTTCCTGAAGTCCTGGACTTCATCCACGAGTTTCAATCTGTCCTTATGAGCGATCCCCAGCCGTTCAGCCACCGTCGGGGTCAACCACTCATCATTCCAGAAGTTCTTAGTGGATAACTTCCCCAACAACCACTGACAATTATCCCTTAGCAGCTTGTAAGCCCCTTTGCACGAACTCCATACCGAAGAGTTTGAGATCAGTCTAGGCAAACCCGAGGCGCTGATGAATCTGTTCCGCAGCATAGAAAAGCCGAGCGATGAGCCAGTTAAGATACCCCAGGCCATTTTCCCTGACAGTGCCATGTTGAGTAACTCTAGTTTTTTCAGCCCTAGCCCACCATCATGTATTGGTTTCGTGCAAAGATCCCAAGCCGGTGTTACCAACTTCCTATTCGCTGTGGAACCCGAACAGACGAAGTTTTTTATTTGTCTTGTCAGCGACTTTAGCAGCAACTTCGGCCACTTATAAACAATGCAAGCGGACCAGGCAAGTTCTGTAAGCGGACCAGGCAATGTATTTAAAATATAGTATTTCATGATTTAAAATGAACCTTTATTATTGCTTCAAAAAAAATTATTTAATAAAATTATTGACTAAATTTGAAATTCACTTTTTACAATAATTTTTAATAAAATTATTTATTTATTTATTTCACTAAAAAATTATAACGCATTCCCCGTCTCGTGCGTTGCACGGGTGTTTAGACTAGTATTAATTGATTCGTCAGATATATTACTCCCGAAATAAGTTTTTCATTTTCCACAATCAAAACACTATGTTATTCTTTGAAAATCTGTGATGAAAATATTTGATATCGACTCTATTTTATTTTCTTTCATGTACTCAAATTTCCATTGTCGATTAAGTTACAACTCCTAAGTATTGGAAAATATAATAGTTAATTATGCAAGAATTATTATACTTAGGAAATAATTATCAAAGTGAGATTTGATAACTCTCGAACCAAAAAAATCGGATAAAATAATTTATTTTATATTAATCAAATTATTTAAAAAATATTTTATTACAATATCTATCTATATATACTAGAAAACTGGAAAGGATCTCGGAAAATTTAAAACAACGAAAGTTACTCCCCAACACTGATAAATTGAATTCTATCCCATAAAATTCGTTTTTTAAAAAAGAAATAAAAATGCCTATAGCTAACCTCCATTGATTTATACAGTTTCCAAATTACTAATCTTCCTGGATAAAAAGATAATTAAAATCCCTAAACATGATTAAAAAAAGCTTCAAACCACAAAATACAGCAGTTTTTATCAAAAAAAGAAAAAAAATATCCAAACACCAAAAGAAAAAAAGAAAAAAATATTTTTTTCTTTTTTCTTCTTTTGAAATTTGAATAATTTCAATGGATGTTTCAGAATGGGCATTTGGGGTTCCAAATGTTAGTGTAGTTGGAGATGGATATTGTTTTCCATATCCAATGGAATTAATTGTCAAGAAAAGAATTAAAAAACTTTCAAATGCACATTTTGAAGTTTTTGATTTAAGTGGAAATCTTCTCCTTCAAATTGATGGTGGTGTTTGGAATTTTAATATGAAAAGAATTATTCGGGATCCCGCCGGGTTTCCCATTCTCACCCTGCGCGGAAAGGTAATAATTGTTTTTTTAAATTATAATAGAAGTGGTCGAGAGTTTGAATTCTGGAATTCTGGTGATTTGGTTTCGCAGGCGATTAGTTTTCAGCATAAATGGAAAGTGCACGAAGGCGAAAATAAAGATGAGAATAATGTATTGTTTATTGTAAAACAATCTCATCCTATACAAATAAAGAAAGAGCTTCATGTTTTTTTGGAGAATTATAAGAACAAAGCTCCAGATTTTCATGTTTCTGGTTCTTATACTTCTTTGTCTTTTAAAGTCTTCAAAGGCCATAGAATTCTTGCAGAGGTACATTCTTTTTCTTTCTTGGTAACTTAGTTTTACCGTTTTTTAATTATAGCGTTATTAATATTATTCTTTTGAATTAATAAAAAATCCATAAAGTTTGTATATTATATTACTTTTTCCGTCTCATTAAATAAGTCATTTTAAAGAGGGAGTTTTTTTTCCAAAATATAAATTATTTTAGTTTTCCAAAAATTTCTAGTTGGGTTTTTCAGTTTAACCACTGAATTTTTGTCTTGGTTTTTAATGTATCCATATGTTTTTTTAACATTGCAAGGTTTATTCTCCAATCATTACATGAGAGAATTTTTTTAAAAATATAAATTTATTAATTTGACACTATATTGATTGTATTTCTTAATTTGTGTAAAAAACTCTAAAGTAATTTATATAATGGAACGAAGAGAATATTAAAGTTAGGCCAATAAAAATACACTAGAAACTTAGTAAAATATTAATTCGAACAACTTTGATCACATTATATTCTTATCATTTAATTATGATCACATATAGTGGTGAAGCTCTTAGCCTGTTGGTTGAGAGCTTACCTATAACTGTTGAGGTCATGGGTTCGAATCACATTGTGATGGGGTGGGTTAGAGGCTTTCTTTTATCTTTAATGTAATTTTCATTTGTTTAATATAAGTGCATTGCACACAACTTAAAAAAAAATTTATGAACACATACATATTTTACCTTCGTAATAAATAAAGAGTTAAAATTAATTAATTAATTAGAAAGGTACGTAAGAAATTACATAAGGCTAAAATATGGATTTTAATTGTAATTTATGGTAATAATATGGATAAATTTTTGAAAAAAAAAGTATTATGAGATCACTTCATTGTTAACACTTAATTTTTTATTTGGATATATAAACCCCTAATTTTTTTTAGTTTTGGTTTCATTCGGCTCTTGATGATAAAAAAAATCAGTTTGAGTATAAAACTCGGTTAACGGAGTATTATTATTTTTTAAACTGAATTACATGTTTACAACTAACTAATTTGATAAGCAGGTGAAATGAATGACTTAATTTGCATATTTTCATTGATTTGGATTTTAATATTACATAATACGAAATTTAAAGTGAAGCATAATTAAGCCTCCGATTAATTATTTTTCTATTGAGCTCTTGATCATTGATTCTGTTATGGATTGACCCTTATTTGACTCATTAGCGTGATTCAACCTATTGATGTGGACAAATAAAAATAAGAGTTTATTGACTAGAATAGATAGAGAATAAAAAGTAAAAAGAAATTATAGAAATCAATTTCTAGTAGGTCCTTCGAACCTCGATATTCTCAACTCTCATTTCGCGATTCCATTATTAGAATCGTTAAATTGATCTTCTTCCCTAATACCAAAATCTATTTCTAGCAGGTTCTTCCATGCTTGATCTCCAGCTTGAAAGAACTTAGTGAAAATCGATTTTTATAATTTCTTTTTACTTTTTATTTTCTCTCCCATAATCAAGAAAGTTATTTTTTTATTTGTCCATACGGAAGTGAAAATGTCCATGTCAACAGGCCGAATACCTCAAAGGCTAGTGTTGGGAATAGTTAAATAAGGGTCGAATCCATAACAGAATCAATGATCAAGGCTTTGATGTGGAAAAATAATTGATTATGTGCTTGATCCTTAAAACAGGTAAAGTTTAGAAGTTTAATTTTGTTTTTTTTGCCTTTTTTATGTAGAAAGAAATTCAGGAGCCATGTTGTAAAATTGTTATAATTGAAGGGCTACAGATGTATTTTACCCATACTTTCTTTTGTCTTGCATTAATTTATCTTTCACATTTACTTACCCTAAATTTAATATTATTGATTTTTAACCAAAATGGAAAATGTTTTCACATATTTATCTCAAACCTACAAAATCTGCATTAAAAAAAAAACTAGGTTCTTAGTTTAGATTTTCGAAATGCATTTTTGAGTCCCCAAACTTTCTCTATTTTGCTAATTGAGTCCTTATATTTTTTTTAATTGAGCTATAGGGCATTCTTATCTATTGAGCCTTTGAACTTTTTTATTTTGATTTAATTGAGTCCGTTTACGAAGGGATTCAATTGAATACACTTATATGATTTAGGACTCAATTTAATAAAATTAAAAGTTTAATGACTTTAATTAGAAAATTCAGACACTCAAAGATGCATTTTTCCTTTAGATTTTCAGTATAAAGTCAAATAGTAATTTCATGTTTTTTTCTTAAGGTTTATCATGAGGTATAAAACTTTGAAACTTATTTTTTTTTTGTTAAACGATCCGTTTGTGTGCCGGAAAATATTATACATGAAGATATTTTCATGATTTTCCAGTACTTGTTTTATTTAGTAAAATAAATCAATAAAAGGTTTTAAGTTAGCTGATAGAAAAATATACGAAAAAAAGTGAGTAAAACTCTACTCCATTTTTTCTTAGGGGGCGTTTGGTTCGGGGTCTTTAGGAATGGAAATGGAAATGAGAGGGTTTCATTCCCTTTGTTCTTGTTTGTTTAACAAAAAAATTCATTCCCTTTACCCATTTTAGATTATAGGATTACCCCACTTTAGGTTAACTCATTACCCCAAATCTTGTAGGGAATTGGATTCCCTTTCCCAATTTTTTTGTTCTTTTTATTTTATCGAACCACAAATCTCTGAAATTTATGAAATTCCAGAATTTCTGAATTTTTGAAATTTTTGAAATTCCAGAATTTTCAAAAAGTCCAAAATTTCTAGAATTTCTAAAATTTCAGAATTTCTGGAATTTCAGAATTTTAAAAATTTCAGAATTTTCGAAATTCCAGAATTTCTGGATTCTAGAATTTCTGAAATTCTAGAATTTTCAAAATTCCAGAATTTTTGAACTTCCAAAATTTCTAGAATTTCAGAATATCTGAAATTTCAGCATTTCTAAAATTACAGAATTTTTGAAATTCTAGAAATTCTAGATTCTGGAATTTCAGAATTTCCAAAATTCTAGAATTTCCGGATTCTGGAAATTCAAATTTTTGAAATTCTAGAATTTTCGGATTCTGGAATTTTAAAAATTCCAAAATTTCATAATTTTTAAATTCAAGTTCCAAAATTTCCAGAATTTAATAATTTTTGAAGTTCAAGAATTTTTTGAAATTCTAGAAATCTGAAAGTTCAAAAATTCCAGAGGTTTGAAATTGCATTCCCTTTCCTAAACATAACCAAACACATAGGGGAATCAATGCTTATTCATTTCATTTCCTTTGGTTTCCCTTTCTTCATTCCTTTTCCCTTACCTCATGTGAACCAAACGCCCCCTTAATGTTTTGAAAATAGTAACCACTCACCATTTTTTTTTTCCATTTTTTGGTGTTATAACCAAACATCGAAAAATACTTTATTTTTCAAGAAACAAACGAGGCCTAAGTGTGTTTTTTATGTCGGTAAAATGCATCTGCTACCATTAAAGCTCCGAGCCTATTTATAGAGGTTACTAAATTCCATTTTCATACTATTGAACTTTAATCTGATTTCAATAAAGTCATTCTATAGAGGTTACTAAATTCAAACTAATATTGATATGACATAAAATAAGCGTCACATCAAACAATTAACTATGTGTCAAATAAGCGTCATGTCAGATATGTCTGACTTGGTTGACGTGATAGATAGTATATATGATACATTCTAAGCCATACAAAAAAATGACATCATTGTTTGATGTGATGTTTAGTGAACATGCAATCAACTACCCTTTATACCACACTAATATTTTGAGAAGTTTTTATACCTAAATTTACCGAAATAATTTTATTGAAATTAAATTTAAAATTCAGTAATTTTATTGAAAGAAATAAAGTTCGATAGCTCTTATAAAAAGAACTACAAACTTCAATAACCGTTGATGCAATTTAATCGTATTTATTGAATAACTTAAGGCCCGTTTGATTCAATTAAAGGTGACAGATCAACGATTTTGTGTGCAATAGGTCTGAATGAGCCAACTATAGGTGTGTGATAGGTTTTTAAAACCAATTATAGGTATGTGATAGGTTTTTAAAACCAACTATAAGTGTGTGATAAATTATTTTAAAAGTTCAGAGTGTCAATAGGCAAAACTTGTCAAATTTAAAAGTGTAAATATGCATTAAACCTAAAAAAAATATGCGATTTTATTATAAGTATTATATAATAATTAATTAATGTGAAATTTAATTAATTAATTAATATGCAGGTAAAACATAATTTCACATTGGAAAGTTTCTACAAAGGAAAGGAAAAATACAGAATTAAAATTTATCCAGAGGTTGATTATGCATTTATTGTGGCATTGCTAGTTGTTCTTGATGAGAATGACACACCATAATTTTTTTTTATTTTACTTTGTAACTTTTTTTCTATTATTATTCTTGAGAAAAAAAAATCTCTGTACTATTTTGTAATTGACCTCCTTGTGTTTTTTTGAAAGGGGTACTCATACATTATTTTGATTAATAATTTTCCTCAAGTTACTTAAATTGGAGATATTGAATACGTTGATATCACACAACTAACCATATTACACGTGGCCTAATGAGGTACCCCGCTCCTCAACAGTAACCAATGAAGCCACATGGACTAATAAAAAAAGGACCTAAAGATCATGCACATTCCATCTGAGTCTAGCGTCTTGATTTACGGAATCACAGTTGCAGTTGTTACAACCGTTTCAGGTTTACAGCAGACTCACACCATTGACTGACCACCACATGAACCTTAGCTCTCATTTAAGACACACAACTCAATCCTCTTATAAATAAAAGGTACACAATACACTAAAAGGTATTCAAGGATGAGATGTACCACCTTAAGCTCCATGGATGATGCTGACATCGATTATAGAATCCCTGAAGTAACACACCGGTTTGACTTGACACTCTACGCGGATGTACTAACCATGCATATGCCAAAAGGATTCAAATATACTTCACTGAAAGAATATAATGGACTAGGGATCCTACTGTCCATGAAAAAAAACTTCCACATATCCTTAGAGACTACAAAGACTATAGATGTTGTCATGTGTAGAATCTTTCCCATCACACTTAAGGATGTTGCATCAAATGGTGAATGGATTTTGCTCAACACTTCATCACATCAATATCCGAAAGTAAGACCATGCAAGAAGTTCAAGAACCGAATGAGAACCTTTATCTAACAGCACACACGACCTTCCAAACATTATTTCTATCTAAATTGTTTATGCTACACAATTACAAACAACCAACCAAAATGTCATTAAGTATGTGACATATTAATTAATCACAAAATATTGTCAAAGGGTTAAAATGTTTATTATGTTACCAACACAATTACAAACAACTTAGCAATATGCTTGAAACTTCTTCGGTTTATTGACAAACTTGTTTGGAATATTTGATATGACAATAAATTAACTGTCAAACTAGTCAATTTAAATTTTGAGTTAGATAATGGTAACTTTGATCTTACTTGTTAAGGGTAAATTTGTATCATTTCATATATTAAGAGTAAATTTGTGCTTTTTCTAAAATAACAGGAGCAAATTTGGATGTTTCCTAAACCCAATCTTTTTACCTTATTCATCCCCTTTACTCTCTTATTATATTCACTAGTCGAAGAACTGCCAATTGCGCGAATTATATACCATATTTAACTATTTTGATAATTGGTTATTTATTAGTATATTATAATAATAATTATTATTAACAATAATATTTTGATTATTATAAAAAAATGTTATTATTTTTTAACATTATTTTCAATTTAATATATAAAAAATAAATATGTAATAAAATAAATATATTTATAACAATAAAACATTCATATTTTATATTTAAAAAATTATAGAATCCACGCATCACGTTTTACTCATATAAATAAATACTATTGATAACATCGGGATATTATCCACGGGATCAAAGAGGATATTTACCAAAACGGACGCGTATTTGGGCGGTCTGAGAAGCAATGGCGTATCGAGCAAGTCGTCCGAGTGGCGGATCACCTAGACTCCGCCACACATGATCCGTAGTCAAACCTACGTGAGACCCGCCATCATGCCTTGATCCGCCCGCCGAACGGTTGAGCCGATTCCCAATATAGGCAATTAATGGAACGTTAATGAGCTAACGGCCACACTTAAAGGAGATCCGTAACCGCCATTAATGAGGCATTAATGGAGACTTTCTGGTTACAGGGAGTTACGATCACATGACTATAAATAGCTTGCATCACAAGCTACTGAGGTACAGATTCACATTCTCACTCTAGACCCTTCTCTTGTCAATACAGTTTATTCTTTATTCCTATACTGACTTTGGCATCGGAGCTTCCCCCCGTCGAATCCAATGACGCCCCCCACAGGGAAGGAATCCGATCAGAAGTTCATCACCAGTTATCAATTGGTGCGGTGAGCGTGGAGGTCCTAATCAGAAAAGGACTCAGTTCACAATCTAAACATGGCAACTGGAGGGTCTAACCCCTCAACTGGAACTATAATACCACCCATACCACCGTCAACTAACCCTACTACAAACGCCGGTCGCGTTGATCCCGATGCGCCAATCATCCATGACGAAAGGGATATGTCACCAGAGTCCCTTTTGGATATCTGTGCAAGTACCGCAGGCAGAGAACATGGACCTATCATGGAAGGTCGATTAAGAGCTTTGCTGACGAACCGAGATGTAGGTGGAGCAACGACAGGAACTGCTTTCCCGCTTAATCACCGTCAACCGCCAAGACCAACCCTAACGCAATGGCAAAACTTCTATGTTATGCCTAATGCTCGCCATGACTCATCATTTTTTCTCTCTCAACCAGCAGATTCAACAATTGTCAATCTGGGCCTCGGTGATAACCCGCCATTAAATCGAGCGCTATTCCATGATGTACCAGAGGGAAGTCAAAGAAATGATCAATCTCCCCGGAGGAACACAACAAATCCAGGGATCACTATTGGCGGACCTAGAGCTCCACCGGCGGCGGATCGGGGACGGAATAACACAGCGGCAGATCAGTCGGAAGGCAGACGTGGTGGTCACAGGAGTAAGAAGCGGACTCGATCACATAAGGAGGGGCGGTCTAGATCTCGTTCTCATCGCAGACGTAAAAACAGGTCCCCTCGGCGGGAAAGGTCGCCTCCCGAGCAAAGAGTAAACGAACATCGAGATAGATCACCTCGCC
The DNA here is from genome assembly GCF_963576675.1 of Euphorbia lathyris. NCBI lineage: Eukaryota > Viridiplantae > Streptophyta > Magnoliopsida > Malpighiales > Euphorbiaceae > Euphorbia > Euphorbia lathyris. Next base: position 86,291,195 of record NC_088913.1, read on the forward strand.
AAGTTATACAACATCTGCCGCCAGATGAAGGTAATAGGGGACGATCTCCACCAAGAAGACGTGACGGCGGTAGGTCACCATCCGATCCTTCATCAGAATCTAGCTCCTCATCCTCACAGCGAAGCAGATCCAACAGTAGGAGGCGCCCTTGAAGGGGTCATGGTTCTATGGCGGATCAAATCAGGGAGGAGATACGCAGGCAGAACGAAGAGAATGCCAGGCATAATCCATTCGCCAATCGGGAATCACTCTTCACAGCATGGATCGAGGCCGAGGAAATGGATAGGCATTTTAAGATTCCAAATATACCAGCCTATTCTGGCGAGGATAATCCCAAAGCCCATGCAAGGAAGTATCGCATGTTGCTCGGACTTAACCATACAAGCGAGGCAGGGCAATGTCGAATGTTCATAACTACACTGAAAGGTCCAGCTTACGACTGGTTCCAGTCTCTTCGCCCAGGATCAATAAACAGCTGGGATCAGTTGAGTAGAGAATTCTGTTCAAAATTCACAGGAAGCATTCCTCCAGTGGTCAAATCTCAAAAGCTCTTTGAGCTGAAGCAAAAAGAAAATGAACCCCTCCGGGAGTATGTCGACAAGTTCAATAGGTTGTGTATCCACATTGTTGATGTAGATCTCACCATGGAAGTGGAAGCACTTGTAAAAAACACAACATGCAAGAGCTTGCAGGAGGATCTGATCAGAAACAAACCAAAGAGTATGGCGGAGCTGATAGAAAGGTGCAAAGACTTCATGGAAGTCGATGACATTCGAAAAGAGTCAGCATCTCCACCTAAAAAAGCAAAGGGCGAATCTCGAAGACGGGATAAGGAGAAAGAAAAGCTCCCTGACTCATCCTCCCGAAATAGGCGAAGAGGCTCTAAGAACAAATCAGCATATGCGCCATCGTTCACGCCGTTGAACTCCTCCAAAAGCGAAGTGCTAATGTGGATAGAGAACATCCAACATAAGTAGAGCATTTCATACCCCGAACCAAAAGGGGGGGGGGGGGGGAGTACACCAACACAGGGAAAACCCCCAAGAATTATTGCAAATACCATAGGAGGAACGGTCATGACACATATGCATGCTGGGAGTTGGCTAGGGAGATTGAGAGGCTTATCGAGAGAGGAAAGCTGGACAGGTTCGTCCAGAATGATAGAAAGGGAGATGGTGATAAACCTAGAGATGAGCCAAAGAAAAAGGCTAAGGGGGTCATTAATGTTATTGCTGGCGGACCAGGATATCAGCCTGCGGTAAAGAAAGCAAAAACCATTGCTCTAGATAGAGCATCACTCAACCGTCCCTTCGTAGACGTGGGTCCGGCTCTCTCTCCACACGCAGACGCTCTCATTATTACTATGATGGTGGAAGGATGGGAAATGAAGAGAGTGATGGTAGACACTGGTAGTTCTTGTAATGTCATCACCATGGGTGCATTCGCCAAACTCAAGGTTGACCCTATTCAAATCGAGACCACCATCGTAGATATTCTGGGAGTGACGGGTTATACAATCCAGACAAAGGGCCAAGTGACACTAGAATGCGAGTTAGCAGATAAAGATCAGGTGTGGATGGGAGATCTGGAGTTCTCCATCATGGACGGTCAATTGGCATATAACATCATCTTAGGGCGGCCATTCATCTCAGAAGTGGCGCTCTCATATCGATTCGCCATTTGACCATGTACATCCCTACAACCAAGGGAAGTGTGATGATCAAAGGGAACCAGAAGGTGGCTCAGGAGATATACTCTGCATCCTTATCGATTCGCCCCTAGTCCAAAGAGGATGAAGATGATGAACTCATCACAACGGCCCTAGGAGACACCGAAATGTTATGAAGGTTCTTCTCGAGTCAGAAGATGTGTTCGCTTGGAAGGACGAGATCCTCATGGGGGTCAGTCCAGACGTGATCACTCACAAACTCAATATTGCCGAAGATACGGTCCTTGTGGCCCAGAAGAGAAGGAATCATGGGCCAGAAAGGCAGAAAGTAATAGAGGAAGAGATATCTAAACTGAAGAAGGCGGACGCCATTGAGGAAGTTATTTACACCCAGTGGCTGGCGAATGTGGTCCTGGTTAAAAAGGCAGGCGGATCATACCGCATGTGTATTGATTTCACGGACCTTAATAAGGCTTGTCCCAAAGACAACTACCCTCTGCCTTGTATTGACATCCTTGTCGATGGAACCGCAGGACATGTAGTATATTCCTTCACGGATGTGAAGTCGAGCTATCACCAGATCCTCATGGAGCCATCAGACAGGATCAAGACCTCCTTCGTAACTCACCAGGTGACTTATTGCTTCAAAGTCATGCCCTTTGGGCTTAAAAACGCTGGAGCTACTTACCAGCGGATGATGAACAAGATATTCGAAGGAAGAAAAGGTGACAACTTCTCAGTCTATGTGGATGACATGATCATCAAAAGCACCACCATGGAGAAACATGCGGAGGACATAAGGGAAGTCCTCGGAGTCCTTCGTCACCACAACATCAAACTAAATCCTGAGAAGTGTACTTTTGGGGCAACTTATGGAAAATTCCTGGGATACATGATTAGCCAGAAGGGAGTAGGTCCCAATCCAGATAAAATCAAGGCGGTACTAGACATGAAGGCGCCACAAAATGTCAGAGAAGTGCAACGCCTTAATGGGCGGATCATAGCACTTGGACGATTCATCTCATGTTCAGCTCGTAGATGCCAACCTTTTTATAAAGTAATCAAAAAGCAGAAAGGCTTCGAGTGGAATGAAGATTGAAAGCAGGCCTTTGAAGGGATCAAGCGCTTCCTATCAGAACCGCCTCTAATGAGCAGACCTTTGGAAGGTGAGAACCTGTACATGTATGTTTCTGTTCAGATAAAGCGGTTTGCACAGTCATGATAAGGGAAGAAGATGGCCAATAATATCCGATCTATTACGTAAGCAAAGTCTTAAAAGATGCTGAAACCCGGTATTCGAGATTGGACAAGATGGCCTTGGCAGTAGTCACCACTTCAATCCGCTTGAGACCTTATTTTCAGACACACACGGTCATCATTCATACCAACATACCTATAAGGAAGGTATTACAAAAGCCGGACACTTCAGGGAGGCTAATGGAGTGGGAAATCCGCTTGGACGAGTTTGATGTCCGTTACGAAGGCAGATCCACCTTGAAGAGCCAAGTCTTGGCAGACTTTGTTAATGAATTCACCGAAGAAGGCATAAACCTTCCCAAGCTAAAAGTAGAAGAGTGGACAATGTACACAGATGGTGCCTCTTCGGCAGAAGGTACAGGAATCGGCGTAGTGATCAAGGGACCTCACTACATCAAGTTGTATTATGCTGCGAAGTTAGAGTTCCCTGCCACGAATAACGCCGCAGAATATGAAGCCTTGATATTGGGACTACGCCTGCTAAAGGAGATCACGCCAGAACGAGTTGTGATCTATAGCGATTCTAAGCTGATGGTCAATCAGGTGATCAAGAACTTCGATGTAAAAGATGAAACTCTGGTCAAGTACGTTGAGGAGGCCAAAAAGCTATTAAACCATTTGGAGTCTAAAGAAACCAAGTGGGAGCTGGTTCACGTGTTGCGAGGATCAAACACAGAAGCGGATCACCTGGCTAAACTAGCCTCAAGCAAGGATCAGTGGGCGGACCTTCAATGTCCATTCGAGATAAAAGACGGACCGGCATTCGCCCCAGAAATTGTAGCTCTTCTCTCGCCTGCCCAAGGAGATTAGAGCTCACCGATCCAGCAGTATCTTTCAACTGGAACTTTGCCTCAAGACAAAGAAGCGGCTAAGAGGACGGTGAGAAAAGCTGCTTACTTTTCTATGATAAATGGCCAGCTGTACAGGAAGTCTTTTGGTCACCCCTGGTTGAAATGCGTAACGACAGAAAAGGGACAACAGATCCTCAAGGAATTGCATGAAGGTACTTGCGGAGCTCACGAGGCATCCGCCTCCATCTTGAAAAAATCCAGATTGGCGGGATTTTATTGGTCCACAGCGGAACTTGATGCTCAAAAGCTGGTGGAGTCCTGTCATAATTACCAGGTCCATGCAAATGAATCTCACACGGCTAAGCACCTACAAAAGCCCATTATCGAAGGATGACCTTTTGCCATCTGGGGGATTCACATTGTTGGCCCATTTCCTCCTACCAAGAGACAAAGGAAATATGTTGTAGTAGCTGTGGACCACTTTACGAAGTGGGTTGAGGCTGAAGATGTCTCTTCCATAAGCGCAGAGCGGATGGTCGAGTTTGTCAGAGACAACATAGTCGGAAGATTTGGGGTTCCCCACACGATTATTACTGACAACAAAACACAATTCAATTGTGGAGAGTTCAGAACATTCTGCGAAAGCCAAGGCATTCAAAATAGGTTCGCCTCTGTTTACTACCCCCAATCCAACGGAATGACCTAGGTAACAAATCGAATGATTGTCAAAGGCATAAAAAAGAGACTGGGTGAGCATAACAAAAAGTGGGCGGATCACCTAATGAATGTCCTATGGGCATATACAACCACTCCTCGAACCGTAACCGGTGAATCACCATTCGCCCTCACCTATGGCGTAGAAGTTGCGATCCCCATTGAGATCCAGGTCCCCAGTGATAGAGTTTTATTCTACTGCGAAGACAGGAATGACCAGAGGTTGAGGGAAAGTCTTGACCAATTGGAAACAAAAAGAGAGAAGGCATATGTACGAATGGCCGCCTACAAACAGAGGATCGTAGCCTATCACGACAAACACGCCAAACTTGTGGACTTAAACCCAGGAGATCTAGTATTCCGAAAGGCGGACAAAATTCAATCCTTGGAAGGCAAAGGAAAGTTAGGAATCACCTGGACGGGGCCATACAAAATAGTCACCAAAATTAGACCTGCCACTTTCAAGATCCAAGACATGGAGGGAAACACATTGCCACAGACGTGGACTATTCAGAACCTCCGCAAGTATTTCGCTAGAGAGTAAAATATAACCAAGGTCTTGAGTACTCTTTTTCCTTTAGTAAGTTTTTATCCCATGTGGTTTTTCTTATTAAAGGTTTTAACGAGGCTCACGCATAAGACCAATTCGTTGTAATAAGGCGAATCGCCATTTAATAAAGAGAAATATTCATCTTGCAAATTCTTTCTTTGAGTACTTTTCTTGCAGTAATATAAATATTCCAGATTCAAAAAGGGGGAGGCAACAAACGCATTCCCACAAGTAGAATAATGCTATCATGGCATAACTACTTTCTCCTCAAAGATAGGAGAACAATCTCAGCGGCGGATCAATTCACCTCAAAGATAGGAAACAATTGATCACCATCAGAGACAGAGTTAAAACATTTCTCAAACGTGAGATCTTTACACTCTCACACTCTTTCCAAAGAAGAGTTTCAAGTCCTAGTAGCGGATCGATTCACCTCAAAGATAGGAAGCAAATCGATCGCCTAAGGCAGCTTAACTTCCTCTAAAAGGAATAAAAGCTTCAATGCCTTCAAAAAGGCTCACATTCCAGGGTATGGCTGGCCACCTACCTTGAACCAACAAAATAAATCCTAAAACCTATAAATTTACTTGCTGAAAGATATAAAGCGTACAAATAAAGGTTGAAAAAAGGATTAAAATAAAGGAATAAATTGTACTTATTACATTCAAACATCTACAGGAGCATCCTCCTTAGCATCTTTCTCTAGAGATGCGCCCTCTGGAGGAACCTCCTTCTCCATAACAATAGTTCCTTCCTGAGGAACCATACAATCTATTATCAACTCATTGCTCTTGTCACCCGCCCCCTGGGATGCTTCATCGAGATCACCAGATTCAAGATCCACGACAGGCTTGCTCTTCTCAGCTGATCCATTCAGCTCCTTCCGAATCTGATCGCGGATGAAATCCTTAACGTTTGGGATCTTTCGATATTTAAGGCAGTCCTCAACCTCGAGGACCACGTACTCCGGATCCACAAAATCGATTTCGGGGTAGGAAAGCTTAACGTACGCCATGATCCACTCGCTATAATAGTAAGCACGTTCTCCCGCCAGGATCTTCGTGTTCAACAAAGCAGCCTTGTGATTCTTAGCATCCTCCTCCATCTTCCCCAGCTTCTCCTTCAGGCTACGGATCTCTGTGTCTTTGCTCTCGTTAAGGGCAATGGCGGAAGCAGCATTTGTATTGGCGACGGTAACCTCTTTCTCCAGCCTCTTTATAGTCGCCTTATCCGCCACCCCTTGCAGGAGATCCGCCTCCATGGCACGCATGTGTGGATACGCCTGTGAAAACAAAGGATGATGTAAGAAACAAGTCTCCTCCTAGAGATCACTCTTTCATCCAAAAATGCGAGATAAAGAAAGCTCACCAAAAGGAGATCCCTCTTTCCCATTTTGGCATGGGCTGATCCGGAGAACTTGTTCTGGTTCTCCTGTACTTCGCCAAGTTGACCGAAGGCCTCGTCAAGATAGTTAATAACAGATTCATTCCTCAAGGACCCTTTATCGCCATACTTGGTGAGCCAATACCCTCCTAAGTCAGGCTTTACCACTTATGTAAAAGATTAGAAGGCCCAAGTCAAGATCCATGATAAAAGAAAGAAAAACGGTAAAGTAAATGTTCCTGTTCAAGCTCCAGCCTAGGTTTCTCGGCTCTTATGGCATCCGCCAATAACTTTTCTCCGCCAGCAGCGACGGACCTCTTTTTCTTAAGAGGGGGATCTACAACGCCTTCAACAGTACGTTTCCCAGAGCTCTTATTGGGATCCGCCACCTGCGTATCTTTTTGTGCCTCCAGCTCTTTCTATTTTTTACGCATCTCTACAAGGGCACGACTGGCTTCAGATAAACCCTTGACAAGGGAACAACGAAATAATCAAAGTTCAAGGAAGAAACAAATTTACCTTCATCAAGTTGAGTAAACTTCACGTAAGTAATCACATCCCCCACATGGTGGACCAGAGGAATGTCATTCATCATGAATTCCAGAGCATCGACGTAAGTCCAGGCACCCGTCTTAATGCTTTTCAGGAGATCCGTCATCTTCTCATCGCTATCAGTCAATATGCGCAAATCCCCAGCCATGTGTTGGGGTTTGGCATTCCAATTCGATGGGAATCCGAGGGGCTCGTCCTCTTTCACCTTAACAAAGAAGAACTTTTCGTCCCAGAGTTGGACGTTCGACATCTTACCGCAGAAGGGCGAATAAGTTTGGAATTTGGCGAAGGTATAAAAAGACTCGGATTTACGCTTTGTAGGTTTGTGAAGAGATCGGAAGACACGAGGATTACAGACAACCCCCAAATTCGACGCTAAATAACAGTCGAGAGCAATATCCAACCAGCCATTTGGATGTAGCTGGCAGGCGGTGATTCTAAAGAACTCTAGGATATCCGCCATCATCTTAGGAAGAGGAAGACGGAATCCTCTCTCCAGATGATAGCTATATACGGACAAGTACCCTACAGGCGGATAGGCGGGTCGTTGATGAGCAGCCGCCAACTCGGTCTCATAGTCTTTAATCCACGGATAGCGATCCGCCAAATCTGCCAGATCCACGGCACCCATGCGAGATGGAGTAGTCTCTGCACGAGGCATCTTTTTCCTAAACGGGGTCGAAGAGGAAGCCTCCATCCTGGAAAAACGCCTAGAATCTATTGCCGGAGTAGTTTGGGTCACAACGACGGAAAGGGTCGGGACTCTAATTAGATGGGAACGACGACTCCTACTCTCCCTCACCGTGTTACTCAATTCCAACAAATCACAGCTAGAGGTACTCTCAGATGAACTGGATTCCTCGGAGGAAGACCAGCTAAAAGAAGGCTCAGAGGGGGAAGTTAAACTAAAAATTTCAAAGGTAGATTCAAAACTCATAAAAAACCCAGAAGCACGACGAGAAATTTCACTTACATGGAAAAATCGGAAGTTTTGAAGCTTCTTGATGCCGGAAAAAGCTCTGAAAAAACTCGAACGAAATGAGAGGAAAATAGCAAATGAATCGGAGAGAGAAGAGAGAGCTTGAAGAAGGTATCACCTCTTACCTCGAGCAGCGCGCCTAGGACACCTGTCGCTCGATGAATGGCCTAGAACAGAGTGACCATAAATGTGATTCATCATGACGGCGTGCACGGAAGCGTAAAAGCCTTAAAGGACTTTGATGGAACTTAGGGGGGCTTCTGATAACATCGGGATATTATCCACGGGATCAAAGAGGATATTTACCAAAACGGCCACGTATTTGGGCGGTCTGAGAAGCAATGGCGTATCGAGCAAGTCGTCCGAGTGGCGGATCACCTAGACTCCGCCACACATGATCCGTAGTCAAACCTACATGAGACCCGCCATCATGCCTTGATCCGCCCGCCGAACGGTTGAGCCGATTCCCAATAAAGGAAATTAATGGAACGTTAATGAGCTAACAACCACACTTAAAGGAGATCCGTAACCGCCATTAATGAGACATTAATGGAGACTTTCTGGTTACAGGGAGTTACGATCACATGACTATAAATAGCTTGCAGCACAAGCTACTGAGGTACACATTCACATTCTCACTCTAGACCCTTCTCTTGTCAATACAGTTTATTATTTATTCCTATACTGACTTTGGCATCGGAGCTTCCCACCGTCGAACCCAACGACGCTCCCCACAGGGAATGAATCCGATCAGAAGTTCATCACCAGTTATCAACTATGAATACTACCATGAATAGATTTTTCATAAATGAATATTATTTAATTTGGTTATCATATCCCTTTCATTTATTTTCTTTTGATATAATTTTTTAAGTAAGTTGATATTGATATGTGTGTGATATAGAGATATGTCATATGCAGTCTCATACTACTTTTACAATCAAATTATAGTTATTCTTTTTAATTTTTTTATTCATGGATTTGATACTTCTCCAAAATCAAATGAACAGCAAGGTCGGACATCCCAACTAGGTCGGCACCCCCAGCTCAAGCAACGACCAACCCTTTATATTAAAAGAAATGAAAATTATAAAGAAGAGGTCAAGAAAATGAACATGAACAATATTACAAATGTCATAAAAATTAAAAGGTGTGCAGAATGAAGGTGCCAAAGGCCACCAAATCAGGTCGGCGGTAGTAGAGCTGAAACGGGCCAAGGAGTCCCCGACTTGGTTGCCTTTCCTAAAGCTGTGTGTTATCATGACGTTCATGTACGAGCAAAGTGACAGGCACCTTAACCACTCTCGACGGACCATCCACGACACTTTAGATGAGCGACCACGAAGCAGATTTACTATAAAAGTAGAGTCAGACTCCATCCAGAGATTGTGCCAATCCTTTTCCCACGCAATAGTAATATATTAATAATGCATATAATTATTATGCTTTATTCATATTCACTTTGCAATAATGAATATATATTATATTCATTATTGCAAAGTGAATATAGATAATACATAATATATCTTCGAAGAACAAAGTCACTCCTTTAGAAAGTCGGACGCCAGAAAGATTTATCATATGTGTCGATCGACCAGGAGGAAGAGGCACGGAAAGAGCTAGAAGTTCAATCCGGACAAGGTGAATAAGGTACAAAGCTTGGGTTCGAAGAATATCCAAATTTTCCCCTATCATAACAAATTTATTCTTGATGTATGAAATGATGCAAATTTATCCCTAACGTTTTCAAGCAAGATCAAAATAACCCATATCCAAATGAAAATTTGAACCGACTGATTTGATAGTTATTTTGATGTCATATCAAATCTGGTTTTGTATGGTAAACATACTATGGCAAATGCAACAATTGAGCAAGTAATAAAGGGTAACACAAACATAAATAATGAAATAAAAATATATGGATTAATGTGTGACAACCTGAACCCAAATTGGCAACAACTTAATAAAATATTAACATGGAAAATGGGTACAAATTCTCAAATTGGCCTGTTTATAACTCAAACTTTAGCCATTTTCCTAATTTATTTCTAAATCTAGCAAAACATTCAAAATGTATGAATATTTTAATTTTTATATAAGATACATTACTTCAAAAACATTAAACCTAAGAGAATATTTCTAACTATTTTCATACTCTAGAAATGAACCAACAAGTTAAATGGGCTGCTAAATACCGTCCTCAAATTACTTATCATCGTCTCCATTTGGACTTTTTTGCTCTTCTCATAATTTTGATAAAAAACTGAAAAATTCTCTTCAAAATCATAAACCCGAACAACAATAATTGAAATTATGAAAATAATTAATGTGTGACTACCCGAACCCCGGAAATGGATGATTACGAGTCGGAAACATTAAAATTTATGTTTTTTTTTATCAAAGAACTCATAAAAATAATACATATTTTTTATGACGATTTTATATTTTTCGTCATAAAAAATTGAAGAATTTTACATTTTTCGTGACAAAAATTGAACGATTTAGTATTTTTCGTCACTAAACATTTTACAATTTTGCACCAGCCAAAATTTGGCCGATTCTCTAAAAAAAATCTAGATTTAATTTTTTTTTTGTATGAAAAGGGAAAAATTGTCCAAATGGGGATGATGATAAATAATTTGGAGCAGTAAATAGCAATACCCCAAATTAAACACAGACAAATTTCTTTCTCATACCCTAACTAATTAATTCTAGATCTATTTCTAAAATAAATATTGAAATAACTCATTTTTACAAGATTGATAGGATTTGTTTGCAACCAACCCCCCAAATATTTGAGATTTAGAAAAATCCATAAGAAAAAAATAATTCATTATAAAAAATAATATCAAGAACACTCATGATGAAATGGGTTTCAGAAAAGAAAATGAAAACGAAGAAGAATGAACTCAATCTTTGTACCTTATTCATCCCTTCTACTCTCTTGTAATATTCATTATTGTAAAATAAATATAATATATAACAGAGTAATTCACAAAAGGTTTTATGCCTTTTTTCATAATAATAAAAAAATCATAATAATAATATATTAATAATGCATATAATTATTATGCTTTAAAAGGTCCTATGTACCTTAAAAGAATAACAGGTTCATAATAATATAATAATAATAATAATGCATATAATTATTATGCTTTTTTTTTTTGAGTAATGGCTGGTTACCGAGGAAGACAGACATCCCTGAAAGACCCCGAACCAATATTATTAAAAAAACCAAAGGCAAACGAAAAAGTAAATACAAAGAGTAACAAAATTGAAAATAGGAGATCAGGAGAAGCGATAAGAGTTGCATCCCCTAATATCCTTAAAATAAATTGAACTACAAAAATTTGGAACCGAATCCCACCAAAGAGAATCCTCCGTGATGCGGCCGATAGCTGCTAAGGAATTGGCCAAGGCGTTTCCTTCACGAAAAATATGAGAAATCACTAAATGCATATAGTCAATCAAAGCTAAGCAGTTAAGCCATATCTTGCTTTAGACGGCAAGGAACAGACCGCGATTTAGAACGGAGCACCTGAACCACATAAGACGAGTCACTTTCCAACCAAAGCCTTCTCCAACCTTTCGCAAACGCTACTGAAATTGCATGAATCGCAGCAGCAAGCTCAGCCGAGTAAGCAAACGAGCAATTGATCGAAAAGGCAAAAGCACTGATCCACACTCCATGGACGAGCGGAAGACTCCCCCGCAACCTGCAGCTCCCGAACTTCCCATAACGGAGGCGTCTGAATTAACTTTAACCCAATTAGGCGGAGGTCGCTGCCAACGGACCGAAATAATCCACAGAGCACGAGCATACCATCTTGTAACTCCTAATTCACGCAGAATCTGAATTTCAATTGCAGAGTTCCAAATATTACCTTTCCCCAAATGTGAAGACTCAGTAATAGCGCGCCAGACACGTCTAAGGACTAGCAAGATCTTCAGTAATTCTTCATCAAAAATAATCTTATTCCGAGTGAACCAAAGTTCCCAAATGTCGCTGACAATGGCCAAAGCTCAAAGTTCTGAAATTTGCAAGCTGAAGCGATGGCATAAAGCAGTCGAAATTAAATCTTGGACCGAGGAACTCGAGCTAATATTTCGTCCAAATAGAGAACCGATGCCCCGCTAAACTTCATGTGAAAAGAGACATGTTAATAACACATGGTTAGTTGTTTCCATATCAGATCGACACAAGGGTCAGCGTGAAACAATAATACAGCCGCGAGTTCTCAGTTGATCCTGCATTGGTAAGTAGCCAAGGTAGGCACACCAACACAACATCAATCATGCCGGAGGAATGAAGGTGCGCCAAATAAATTTACACCAAGCTTGAGGAGAGGTAGGAGATCTCAACCAAGAGTATAAGAGCTTTACAGTAAGAATTCCATTAGTGGTCGACTTCCAAAAGGAAACATCGTGTGTATCCTGCCCCCTGCGCACACCCTTAACCCGCAGCTCCACTTCCTTCGAGAGAGTCGGTAAGTCTTCCCAGTTATCACCTTGCTAAAAAGACTTCAACTGAGTCCAAGCAAGCACGTCTCTGTCTAAGCATTAAACCCACCTACGAAGCAACACAAGGGGAAATCCAGGCATCATTCTAGAAATTTAAGTTGGAGGAAGCACCAATCCACCATGCACAGTGATCCCGAACGACTCAGAAAATGCCTCTGGTAGAATTCCAAATGGATGAATTTACAATCTAATGCCGCGACTGCCCCGTCTTGTCGAGAAAACGTAAGCGAAGGAGGCAGAAGCACATCGACTATTCCTGGATAAGTCCCCAAGCCGGTTTACCTATCAAAGCCTTGTTCAAGAGACTCAAATCCTTAATCCCCAGGCCTCCCTCCCCAACCATCTGACAACAGACCGGCCACGGAACTGTAACTAATTTCTGATTAGACATCGATCCAGACCAAACGAAATTTCTTATACAACGTTTCATTCGATTAAGTAAAACCAGCGGCCACTTATAAACAATGAATGAGTGAATAAAGTTTCCCGTAATAACAGAATCAACCAGCGCCACCCTTCCAGCCATAGATAAGCAATTGCCTTTCCATTTAAAGAATCTTGCCAGAATTTTATCCAGCAAGCACGACAGATGCCTACTATAGGGAGTGCCAAAAAATAAGGGAACCCCAAGATAACGAAAGGGAACCGACCCTTGCTGAATGCCCATGATTTAGACCAGAAGATTAGCTCGCCTAGAGGTAACATATGAGCTTAAGAAAATTTCTAATTTGTGCCAATTAACTCGCTGACCCGATATGGAGCCGTAGAAATCGAAAATAGTGCAAATCTTGTTGAGATTATTGGTTGAAGCCCTATAGAACAACAAAATATTATCAGCATAAAGCAGATGAGTGGGGAAGTAACAGAACCTGTGTAATGCATCAGAGCCAAGTGCCCATAATCTTTAGAATAGAGATCCAGCAACTTAAAAAATCTTTTGCAATCCCAAATAAGATAGAAGATAAAGGATCTCCTTGTCTAACACTTCTCGAACATTGAAAATAACCACTAATAGCACCATTATTTAAAACAGAAATTCAAACATCAGATAGAATGTTCCGAATCCAATCTTTGAATTGAAGAGAAAACCCAAACGCCTCTAGGACAGTGATAAGTCTCCAATTCAACGTTCAAATGTCCACTTTAGTGCTAGGTTATTTAATTAATTTGGTGTTATTCTGGGTATTATTGCTTGTTTTGGTTTGATTTGCCTCCACAGGACTCAAATGATTAAAAGGAGTAGAATTGGGCTTAATTAGAGAAACTTTAGACCAGAAAGGAATTTGGTGCTGAATTAAAGGAGCTAAAGCGAAAATGGAGTTAGTCTTGCCCAAGACTAAGGACCTCCGAATCTTCTGATGTTCAAATTGACCAGGACCTTTTCCAACTCGAAATAAAAGGCAGAAAATCAGGGATTTGAAATTTGTAAAAGAGGTTGATGTTTAGATAGATATTATTTTGTTACCCAACTTTTAGGAGAGGATTTTCTCTATAAATATATGAGAATTTACACCTTGGGGGATAAGTTCTTTTTAGGTTTTTTTCTCTTTTTGGTTTCTTAGTTAGCTTTATTTATTATCGTCTTTAATGGCTATCATAGTCGATTTCATGACTATGTGTAGCTAAATACTTTATTCGGTTAAGGGATTAATCAAAGGCGATCATTATTTTCAATTGTGAGATTGTTGTTCTTAATTTCAGTAATCTAATTTTATGTGATCTGTTTACATATTTATTGATCTATGAAATCATACCTTCAATGAAAGTTCAGGTGAAGGTTTGACCAGACTTTTGCTTTTTCATTCATCGAACAATGTTAGGAAATAGGATTTGTAATCATCTAAAATCCTAGCTATTATCAAGCGTATGAATATGTAATTTGGTTTGAATCGGAATCGCTAAGAATTCGGTTAACTTAGGGTGGGTCCTTCTAATTCCTAATGCTTTCGACAGATTAAATTCTAAGCGCTAAGCTAGAATTGTCTGTCGAATAGGAGCTTATCTTTAGGCGCTCTAGGATTTGCTTTACAATTAAGGAAGGATTAGGTCGGGAATGAATAAGGAACGGCTATAACCAATCCAGATCATGTTAATTAAGATAATGTCTCACCGTCAATGATCGATGGGAAATAATTGTTTGGCCTGCGGAATCTCCCTTAACTGAAATTCCAACATATAATTTTACATTCAATTTCAATTTGATTCTGCAATTTTTATTTATTCATTAATCAACAATTTCAATCCCCCTTATTTATTTTTTGTTAATTGCTTGGTTATATTTGTGATTAGATTAGTATTAATCCTTTGGGTACGACCTTTACTTGCTCTTTTACAATTTATTTTCGGCTAAGTAAAGTTATAATTATCTTTGGTGGATTCGACACCCACCAGACAGCCAAGAGAAAGTTACAATCCAGGGTATCAAACGCCTTCCTAATGTTGACTTTTAAGGCCATATTGCCACCAAAACACTTTTTACGAAGCAAGTTCGTGCCCTCAGAGGCTAAAGTAACACATTGGTGAATACTCCTACCAGGGATGAAACCAAATTGATTAGCAGAAACCACATTTGAAGCCACTATGGCAAGCCTATCCGCAAGAATCTTTGCGATAATTTTGTAAGTGAAATTACTCATAGCGATCGACATGTATTGATCAACAGTGATTGCACTATCAACCTTAGGAATTAACACCATAATACCAGAGCATAACCCAGGCGCCATATTTCCACTCAAGAAAAAGCTTTTCACCACTTCAAAGACCTCTTGACCCACAATATCCCAATAAGTCTGAAAGAAAATACCAGTGAAGCCATCGGGGCCAGGGGAGCTACCACCATCCATAGCCAAAACTGCTTTTCGCACTTCCAAAATGTTCGGGCACCGCACCAGCACAACATTATCCGGATCCTCCACCAGCCGTGGCACAATCTCATAGACCAAATTTAAATTGCTTGGGACGAGAATATCATTCTTAAACAGAGAAGCATAAAACTCAAAAATATGCGTGCCAATGAGTTGTTGATCTGTAACAATCTGATCATCAATCCACAGCGCTGAAATACCAAAACTGCAGTGCGAATAGAAGCCATACGTTGAAAGAACGCGTTGTTCCAATCTCCATCTTTCAGCCACCGTACCCGACTCTTTTCGCAAGGTAAGTCTCCTTGCAGCGAAGGATCGTATCAAGCTTAGAGTGCGCCACCAACTCCTCTTGATGGAGTGCCACAGAGTATCCCTGATCCGAAATAATACATTATTCATATTCACTTTGCAATAATGAGTACTAATTGTATTACCCGTACATTGTATGGGTTAACTTAATGTTTTTTATATTAATTATTTTGAACAATTTTTTTATAGTGATAATAATTATATTTTTTTAAGAAAGTAATTAATCATAAACTTTTTTTTTTTAATATTGATCATGATTGTAATGAAAATTGCAAATAAACTTTATATTGTTGAGATTGAAACAAATTATTAATCTTACATTTAAATACGTGGTTTTAAATCTTAATGCATATCTAACCTCAATTCAACAATTGATATTAACATATATATTTGGAGGCTGCGATGAAATCGAAATCGCCGCGTGAGGCGAGGGGGCGCTGGGGACGATGGTGGAGCGATAGATCGTTGGTGATCGGAGGTAGAGGTCGAGATCGGGCGGTGGTCCGGGTATGGAAGCGGCAATGTAGGCATCCCGTACGGTGGAGAAGGTGCGGGTTTCTTCGACAGGGGCGATGGTTTTAGATCTGTTAGGAGGTGAGGGGAGTGTTGGGCGGGGCTACTCCGCAGCGGTTTCCGGCGGAGGGAATTTTGTGATGGCAGTTTCTATTGGTGTGAGGTTGGAGGGGGAGCCGGTTAAGGTGGATCCGGCGGTGGGCTCTTGTTTGATGGCGGCAGATGTGGCTGTTCCGCCTAGAGTCGCGCCTGCCGTTTTCTCTGGCAGCGTTTCTGGATTTGTTGTTGGATCTGGTTCTAAGGATGGGGTCGGGTTGTCATGCCAGGCGGTTGTTATTTTACATAACGGGCAGAAGGAGTCCGTGTTGACCCCTGTGACCCCTGTGGAAGAATTGAACTCATCAATTGATATAAGGAGTAAGGGAATAATGATAAATGAGGTTCAAGGAGGTTCTTCATCCGGGGAATAAAAAAATGAATTGGAAAGATACAGTATTAGGCATCTAGGAGGAGGATAATTCCCTGATAGAAGGGATGGAAGAGGAAGACTGTGAGGAGTTTTTATCTGACTCGGATATGGAAGACGAGGAACATGAGGATCCCTTGTGCCATGTTATTCGTCTGTCCTCGGCTGACAAACGAGCCATTCGATCTAAATGGAAATTGTCCTTAATTGTAACAGTTCTAAGGAAAAAAATTGGATTTAGTTATTTTGCTCAGAAAATCCGAGCTCAGTGGGCCAAGAAAGGGAAAATCAATATCACTGATTTGGAGAATGATTACTATGTAATTAAGTTTACATGAGCTGAGGATTACGAAGCAGTCATTAATGGGGGTCCCTACATTATTTCCAATCATGTTCTTGCGTTAAGACCTTGGGTCCCTAACTTTAATCCTAGGGACTGCTCGGTCAATAGGATTTTGACTTGGGTTAGATTCCCGGGTCTACCAATTGAATATTACAATGAAATATTTCTAAAGAAAATTGTCGGGCTTGTTGGGAAAGTCCACCATATGGATAAAACAACTATTGGAGCCGAAAGAGGCAAATTTGCTAGAGTATGTATTGATATCGACCTAGCAAAACCTATTTTGTCTAGATTCTGTCTTAAATATACAGTCTATTATATTGAGTATGAAGGGATTCATAATATCTGTTATGAATGCAGGATGTTTGGTCATACTTATGAGGGATGCCCTAAAAGAAAGATGGTAACTATGGAATTAGGGGAAACTGTTAAGGATAGGGAGGAGGACATCCATGAGGATGTGAGGAATTTTGGTCCTTGGATGGTGGCTAAGCGATCTAGGAGACGAAGGACTCGAGCTCCGGTGGCCCAAAATCTCCCTCCGGACATTAGTAATGAGCAGTTCCGGATCCAGAATGATTATGGGAAAAAGGAGATTTCCATCCCTAAGGCAAATGGGACTACTGATATCCCTTTGAAGGTTTGTTCTGGATCTCACTTCGGGGTTCTTCTGGTGGATGGTGAGCAAGTCCCAAGTCCTACTGTTGACCTTTCAGAGTTGGCTATGCCAGATTTAGAACCTGCTGATCCTGTAGAGAAGAATGTGGAAACTGACAACCCTTTGTTTGAGTCCAAAGATGAGGCCCAGATCTGTCCTCAGGTTCAAATTCTTCAAGGTTCAGAGTCAAATAAAGAGGTTAGTTTTTCTAAACTCAGTATTGAGGCTAGAAATGGGAAAACCATGAAAGTCAATAAAATGAACATGAAGAAACTAAAGGCTAGTCATAAGACTAGCCAAACCTCTGTTGGGTTCATAGAGAAAAGGGGGGCTGCTGATACCTCTGCTAGGCTCGCAGGAGCCCCTAATAAATATCTGGTCTAGATTGTTTGGGCCTATGTTTTGCGTTCCTCTTGTGATGGATTTGTTTGTTTGGAATGTTAGAGGAGCGGCAAGCAAGGCGGCCCGTATCCATGTTAAAGATTTGATTAAACAGTTTAACCCTTCTTGTTTTGCTCTTTTGGAAACAAAGATCAGCGGAGCTAAAGCTGATGATGTGGTGAAGTTGTTTAGAAGTTAGAAGTGTGTCAGGTCTGAGGCTTGTGGCTGGGCTGGTGGTATTTGGATTTTTTGGAAGCCTAATCTGGTTCAGTTGGATATCGTTAAAATGGATAGACAATTTATTCATAGTAGAGTGACCTACCCTGGGAATAAACCCCTCTTTATTACTTTTATGTATGCGGATCCGATGCTAGTCAACCGCAAATGTCTTTGGGAAGCCTTATCTTCTTTCAGTATGAATATGGTGGAGGCCTGGTTTATTACCGGTGATTTCAATGATATTGCTGTTATGAGTGATCAGAGAGGAGGTGGGAATCACTATATCAATGGATGTCTTAATCACAAGAAAGACATGGATGGGTGTGGTTTAACCAATATTGGTGCGGTGGGGCATAAGTTTACCTGGAAGCGTAATAGTACCTTTGTTCGCTTGGACAAAGTCTATGCTAATATTGTGGCTCAGAGCTCTTATCCGGAGGCGGCCGTGTTAAACCTCCCCTTCCGTCATTCAGATCATTGCCCCATCCTTCTCCGGTTGGTGAGAGCTCCTCGGCCAAGAGGGGAGAGACCCTTTAGGTATCTGATGGCGTGGGAAGCTCATCCTGATTTTAAGAACTTTGTGTATGATAATTGGAAACCTCATTCTAATGTCTTACTAGCTGCGGAGGGTTTCAGAACCAATATGGTGAACTGGAACAAGAACACTTTTGGTCATATTATCAGAAGGAAGCAGAAGATTCTGAGAAGAATGGAAGGTATCCAATGTAGCTTGGAGAACAGGTTTGATCATAGTCTGAGTTGTCTCTTTAGATCCCTCCAGAATGAGTTGGAAGCTGTACTGAAGCAGGAGGAGCTTCTTTGGTTTCAGAAATCAAGGAAACCCTGGATCAAGGATGGAGACCGTAATACAAGGTACTTCCATTTTTCTACGGTTATCAGAAGACAGAGAAATCGGATTGATGCTATTAAGGATTCGAATGGTAACTGGGTTTATGAGGAGGAGGAAATCCGTCGTCTGGCCCTCAATTTTTATAAAGATTTATTTAAAGATGTCCCGGTGGACTTAGATTGTGCTCTGGCTGTGTCTACTTTTCCTAATATTTGTGAGGATAAGGTTATTGAAGCTTTTCACCCTATTGACCTAAAAGAGATTGGCCAGGCTGTGTTTAGCATTGGTGCTTCTAAAGCTCCTGGGATTGATGGGCTCCCGGCTGGCTTTTATCATAAGCATTGGGAGACTGTTAAGGAGGGAGTTTACAGTTTTATTAAAGGTGTTTTTGAGGGCTCTGAGGATGTTAGTCTTATGAATAACACTCTTCTGGTCTTGATTCCCAAAGTGGAGAAGCCTTCCTCCTTCTTACAGATGAGACCTATTAGCCTTTGTAATGTGATTTATAAAGTGGTTACCAAAATTGTGGCTAATAGACTTCGGTGTATTCTCCCTGAGATTATTAGCCAGAATCAAGGAAGTTTTGTCCCGGGAAGACAAATGATGGATAACATTGTTATCGCTCAAGAGATGGTTCATTCGATGAAGGTCAAGAAGGGTGAAAGGGGAATTGTGGCTCTTAAGCTGGACCTGGAAAAAGCTTATGATCGGATCAACTAGAGCTTTCTTCTGGATAGTTTAGAGAAAGCTGGGATTCCGGACAAGTAGAGAAAGTTAATTGAGGTTTGTATTTCTTCTCCTGTCTTTCAAGTTCTGATTAATGGGGATATGACGGAGGAGTTTACTCCTTCCCGGGGTATCCGTCAAGGGGATCCTATGAGCCATTTCTTATTTGTTATAGCCATGGAAAGGCTCACTCATCTGATCCAAGATGCTGTTAGCTCTGGAAGACTTAATCCAGTTTCCATTAACAGATTCTGCCCTTTGATCACTCATCTGTTCTTTGCTGATGATGTGATGATCTTTGTGGATGGAAGCGAGGAGCAAATTGGTATGATTATGGATATCCTTTCTAACTTTTGTTCTGCTTCCGGTCAAAAGCTTAACATCCAGAAATCTAGGATGTTGTGCTCAAAAAACATGAACCAAAATGTCTGTAAGAAGTTGAGTGAGATTTCAGGTATCCATCTGACCAATGCTTTTGGCAATTATCTTGGGGTTCCTCTCCACAGTGATAGGGTTTCAAAGGCTTCGTTTAAAGAGATCTTTGATAAAACTAATAAGAAGTGTGCTAATTGGAAAGCTAAGTCTCTTTCTCTGGCAGGTCGGCTTACTTTAATCTAATCTGTGAACTGTGCTGCTTCGAATCATTTAATGCAGGCTTGTAAGCTACCGGAACCTGTTCTTAATGGCCTTGATAAGATCAATCTTCGCTTCCTGTGGGGAAACTCGGATGTAGGTAATAAAGTCCACCTGGTTCCTTGGAAGGAAGTTTGCCAACCTAAAGATAGGGGAGGGTTAGGGATTAGACAAGCCAGAGACAATAATAAAGTTCTTTTGATGAAAATTATGTGGAGAATATGGCAATCCCCATCGGCTCTTTGGATGCGGTTATTGTGTGGTAAATACAGAAAGGATAAGGTTTTTGGGGGGCCGAAAGAAAGAGTTCCTTGCTGTTCCTTCTTATGGAAAGGGATCAGTGATGTTTTCGCTGAGTTCTGCTCAGGGATTAGTTGGTCAGTGGGGAATGGAAGATCCATTAGTTTTTGGAAAGACACCTGGTTGGGGGTGAAGCCTTTGTTAGAAGAATGTACCTCTCTGCCGCCTCTAGAGATTCTAAACTGGAGTATTGCCGATGTGGTAGATTCCGAAGGTGATTGGATGTGGTCGAATTTTGAAGCTTACCTTAATCTGGAAACGCTCCTGAAGATTCGGGGAATTAGAGTGAGCAGTGAGGAGGGAGATGGAGATAGTCATTGCTGGTCCCTTAAAAATAACGGGGCCTACTCTTGTAAGTCTGCATTTGAGGCTTTCTTTACCAACCTTGATTCTCCCCCTTCAGTTGCTTGGAAGAACATTTGGGCCTTGAAGGTTCCCTATCCCATCTAGAGCTTCCTATGGCTTGGAGCAAAAAACAGGCTGCTCATGAACGTGGAAAGGAAAAGACGCCATCTAGTGGAGGCTGATACCTGCAGTAGATGAAAAACTCAGGCAGAAACAACTTGCCATACTCTTAGAGATTATGAGAAGAGCAAAAACGTGTGGAGGGATATTATTCCGACCATTTGCTGACGAATTTCTTTGACTATCCTGAGCAGGACTGGTTTATAGATGGTGTTAAAGGTTTGCTTTTGCCTAATCTGGATAATGGTGCTATTCTTTTTGCTATTGTTTGTCACCAGCTTTGGCAGTGGAGGACCGCTGATATTTTTGGAGAAGGGGCAGTCATCTTTCCTAATTTACCTGCTTTTTTCTCTAGAAAAATCAAGGCAATTGTTAATAGCTTCCAAGAGGAGGGGCTACCGAATACTTGCCAGAGCAAGGCGATTCACTTATTGGGTTGGTGCAAACCCCGGGAAGGAACTGTGAAGTTAAATACTGATGGTTCCTGTTTGACGGATGGTAGGATTGCGTCCAGTGGGGTCTTGAGAGACGCTGGAGGGGCTTGGGTGTTTGGCTTTGCTCAGAACCTTGGAATAGGTTCTTCCTTCTCTGCTGAGCTTTGGGAAATTTTCTCTGGGCTTAGGCTCGCGAAATATCTGGGGTTGAAGAATCTGCTAGTGGAATCGGATAATCTTGAAGCAGTTAAGATTATCTCTGATAAGAAGACCTTATATTTGAGTAACCTTAATTTGGTAAGAGGAATCAAAAGGTTATGTTCTTCCTTTGATTCCATCAACTTTGAGCATGTCTTTAGGGAGCAGAACAGGGTTGCTGACCGCCTGGCTGCTGAGGGGCAGGTGAGGTTGATGGGAGTCACTACCTTCCCGTCGCCTTCAGATTTCATTTTATCCTTACTTTCTGAGGATCGGATTGGGGTTAGCTTTCCCAGGCTAATCCCGGGTTAATGGTGTGGTTTTGTGTTTTTTCTTTCCTTTGCCTACCAAAAAAAATAAAATAAAATAAAGTAGTAAACAATTTTTTTTTTTGCAATAAAATTTCATTTTAGTAGCCATAAAGTTAAAAACTTTATCAGTTAAATCATAAAAAAGCTTGTTTTTTTGCAATAATTTTGTATTATAAGTATCAAGCTGACCAATTTAGTGAAGATTTGAAACTTAAAAATAAACTTGTAAAATTATATAACAGTTAAATTAAATTAAATTACATTAATAATATGATAAATTAAGTTTTATAAAAATATAAATGTTGGCTGCTAGATTCAAGGCCATCCCTCCTTCGGTGATTTCTGTCAATCAGAGCGCTTTTTCATAAGAGAATGGCTAATTTCAAACAATGTTATTATTGCTTATGAGGTTATTCATCATCTAAAGAATAAAAGACAAGGGAGAAAAGGTTTGGCGGTACTAAAACTCGACATGAGCAAAGCGTATGATAGAGTTGAATGGCAGTTCCTTTGGAGTATGTTTTACAAGATGGGTTTTCAGGAAAGCTAGATCAAGTGGATAAGAATGTGTGTTGAAACAGTAACGTACAAGACCAGCCACGATGGTCGTGAGTTAGGCCCTATTACACAGTCACGCGGCTTAAGACAAGGTGATCCACTTAGCCCGTTTCTCTTTCTAATATGTGCGGAGGGCTTATCAATTCTTCTCAATGCAAAGGAAAGACTTGGCCTTATTCACGGGAGTTAGATTGCACGTTCCGCACCTAGTATCTCTCATCTCTTCTTTGCTGGTGATAATTACTTATTTTTTAACGCTTCTACTTCAGAATCAACTATCATACAACAATGCCTTGGTTCATATGAGAAGGCAATAGGTCAATGTATAAATTTTGAGAAATCTGCCCTCTTTTTCAGTTCTAATACCAGGAACATTAATAAGGAAACAATGATGGCGGTTTTGGGAGTCCATGAGGTATCTGATTTGGGGTTCTACTTACGAGCGCCGACTTCGGTGGGCTATAGTAAAATGCAAATGTTTTCATTCTTAAAGGAACGCATTCAATCCCGTATTCAAAATTGGAAAGAAAAATTTCTATCAAGGGCGGGTAAGGAAGTGTTAATCAAGTCCATTCTACAGTCTATCCCCACTTACATTATGAGCATTTTCCTGCTTCCGGATCAGTTATGTGAGGAAGTTTAGCGCCTGATCAACCGATTTTTGTGGAAGGGTGGCAACAATGATGGCAACACGATTCACTAGATGAGTTATGATCACGTTTGCAACCGAAAGTGTTCGGGGGGACTTGGCTTTAGGCGGATTCGGGAATTTAATGAAGCACTTTTGGCAAAGCAGGCTTGGAGGACTATACAATATCCGACTTCCCTTATTTCTCAGATTCTAAAAGCACGGTACTTTCCATCTTCTGATTTCTTACAGTCGTCTATCGGTCACAATCCCTCCAATGTTTGGAGAAGTATTCTTGCTGGGCGACCGTTGTTAGTGAAGGGTCTACAACGTAAAATTGGTGATGGTTTATTGACGTATATTTGGGGAAGTCCGTGGTTGTTGGACGAGTTGAACCCGTTTATTGAAAATGCTTTAAACCCCGGCCTCCCTACGGGGAGGGTCGCTGATCTGTTTCATCCTGATGGAAGGTGGAACCATGAGCTTATTACTCAATACTTTAATGTCAGGGATTCTCGACTTATATCTGCTATTCCTCGAGGCTCAACCCGGACTCGGGATGGGTGGTTTTGGGGGTATGATAAAGCTGGAAGCTATACGGTTAAATCGGGTTACCGGGCCCTTACAAATCGTGATGATCGTGCTACGGGTACAACTCGAGATGATCACTGGAATCTAATTTGGAAATTACCGTTGCCACCAAAACTTAAAAATCTGTTGTGGCAGATTTTGGCGAGCTGCGATAATGCTAAATCTATAGAAACGTCATAGTAACCTCTCCCCTATATGCCCTATGTGTAATAACGAGCTTGAGGACGAAATCCATGCTTTCGTGCAATGTCCGGTGGATCAAGAAGTTTGGCATGCATATTACGACGATGACCGTATGTTGCAAATGGTGGATTTGGGTGCCTGGTTGGTATCGTTAATGAAGAATGCTGATTATACTTGTACAAGTAGAGTCATATTTACTATGTGGTGGATTTGGAAGAATGGAAATAATCAGGTATGGTCCCAAACCCGACTTTCTGCCCAGGATTTAGTTCGTACAGTAGCAAGAGAGATGGACGATTGGAAGCTTCCTCAGTCCCTTAGAGGTGCGGGCTCTGCTGGTATTGGAAGGGCTGCAACAAAATGGATCAGGCCGGCGGAGGGTAAGTTTGCGTGTAATGTTGATGTTGGACTCTTCCATAATAAGGGCTACTGCTCCTTTGCTTTCATGCTAAGGAACCATTCGGGTTCTTGCTTATTTGCCAGACACGGTGGGTTGCAAGGATGCTTTGAACCAATATTAGCGGAAGCTATGGCTGTCAAGGAAGCACTATCGTGGATCAAAGATAATGGTGTAAATTGTGTTGAGATCCGTACAGATTGTTTGTCAGTTGTAAATGCGATCAAGGATCGTTCTCACTCTCTTTCATACCTTTCTGATTTGATTTCTGATTGTATAGATTTGTACCAAGAGTTAGATGATGTATCTATCTCTTTTGTTAAACGGTTAGCGAATTGTGCAGCTCATAGGTTAACCAGGGCTGTCAGTTCTTTGTCTCACCGTAGTGAATGGCATTCTGCCCATTCTTTTTTGCCCTCCATTCTTTTAACTGATATCAGCCAATAAACTTTATTATTCTTTAATATATATATATATATATATATATATATATATATATATATATATAATTCTTGTTCGAATCTTTTAACATAAATATGAAGTATGTTAATGTTTAAGGTATTAAATAATTAAATATATCTACTAAAAAAAATTTACTAGGTCAATTTGAAAAATTGGAGAAAAAACTTTTTATCAAATAAAGTTTTATAATTTTCTACCTTACTATCTTTTAACTCTACCTCACATTTATTAAGGTAATAATGACATTTTGTTTTCTTTAGTCAATTTATTGCTTTATTTATATTCACGATAAGATGCAAAAAATACTTCTAACATTTATATTCATGAATATTTAAAATAGTTCAATTTTATCTCCAACCTTAGTAACCAATAGCAATTTTACCCTTAACATTGACAAATTGGACAATTTCAGACATCATTATAAACATATATTTTGTTTCTTATTCTGCACAAGTTGCATACCTGTTGGTTCTAGAAAAAAATTAATTTAATTTTTTTTTGTGATTTCATAATAAAATTGAAGATTAATATTTTTAAATTCGGTAAAATATTTGATTTTTTTATTTAACTCATACAAAAGAGAGTATATATTTTTAAATTTTTTACACGTCTAATCATTTGTTTGTGATCTATTACTAATTATTGATAAAATGACGCGCATGTGATAAAAAAATTCATTTTTTTTAATGAAAGCGCGAGGCTAACAAGGAGGAGAAGACGAGGGGCCGAACCAGGCACCCACGAAGCCCTCAAAAAGCTAGGCCCAAAATATTATTAAAAACTCCAAAACAGAATAAAGTATCTGAAACCAATTACACAAAGCGGAATTGCTTAACAAAATTAAAATCATCAGAAATAAAAGAGTTGCAAAAAGATGGTGTCGAATTCCACCAACAAATACCCTCAGCATTCTAACCAAACCGAGCCAGCGCATCAGCAGCTCTATTCCCTTCCCGATAGATGTGTGTCACAAGGAAGCGCATAGACGATATATAAAATAAACATTGCAGCCAATCCTGTCTTAGAATGCAAGGAACTTGGTCAGAACGTTGTGGTTAATCTTCTGAGATAGCATAAATAGCTGCACGAAGCTTCCATATATGAGCATAAGCGGGACCCAAAGGAAGCGCAAAACAACCCCGTGGAAATCCACGAGCAATGTGGAAGATACCACCGGAACTTGCTTGTCCAGGAGCTCCATTAGCCGAGCCGTCAGTATTGACTTTAAGCCAACCAGAGATAGGGGGCTGCCAAGTCACTCCGATTATTCGAGGAGCACGAGGTGAACGGTTGCAAATGTGTACAAACTTCATGAATAAGAATGCAATTTGATGAATTATTTCTCAAATTGACATAATTTATCAATGTTAGGGGTAAAATTGCTCGTCTATCAAAGTTAGAGGGTAAAATTGAACCATTTTATTCTCTCTCTACTATCTTTTATACCTCTAAAAATTTAAATTAAAACCTTCTCTTTCTAGTCGTGGTTTGTTATATTTGTAAACACATGTTCGTGGTTTTAAAGTTTACAAATAGAGATACTATAGTATGTTTTTTTAATAAAATAAAAGGTGCCCGCTATGGTTACTTTGTTTTTTACAAAGTACCGTTACTTGGTGTGTTTTCACCATTGGATGATGGAGCATAAAATTCATCCAATGGTGAATATGAGCACCAAGTAACGGTACTTTGTAAAAAACAAAGTAACTATAGCGGACACCTAAAATAAAGTATTTGAAATTACATTATGATGACAATAAAGATAATTTTTATTTTTATTTTAAATTACATTTTATATATTAATAAAACACAGACTCCTAAATCGAATTGCAGGTATATAAAATGAACTTAAACATCGATTCAGTTCATAAATGGTCAAATTAGTAAAATAAAAACGTAAAATACCCACCATATAATTTGTGGCTTCGATATAAGGAGCTGTGTTTTTTGGGGTTTGTATTTTATCGATACGTAAGAATGATTTTTTAAAAATAAAAATACTCTTAGTTATAATCAGAACTTAAACAATATAAAATACATTATTTTGTAAATTAGGCAAACCAGCATTTTTTTTACTTTTGTTCTTATTTTATAAAACAAAGATTAATTGATTGATCCTGAATTACTTTTGTTCTAAACCGTTTTCATACATAATTTTCACTGTTTTTGGTTTTAATAGAGGATATTAGAAAATGAAATAAATAATATTAACTTAAAATTAGGGTTTAATATATGATCCGTCTTTTCAAGTTGTTCAAAAACTGCAATTGACACATGAATTATAAAATGTTATAATAAAACTCTCTCACATACTTATTTGGAACAAATAACTCCTCAAATATGTTAATATTTGTGATTCTGGGAGTTTTATTTTGTCTTTTTATTATTGTATCAGTAGCTTAGTTAGATCTAGCAACTGATATTTTGGACATTTTTTATTTTTTTATTTCTGATTTATTATTATGTTGAATGTTTTTTTATATGTAGGGGTTATTTTTTACCAATAAATAATTTAATAAGGTTAGTTGTAATGTTTTAAAGTTCAGCAGTCAGTTGCAGTTTTTGGATAACTTAGGAAACTCAGGATGTATTGGGACTAAAATTAACTTAATCTAACTTAGGAGTCAGTAGACATGCGCATGGGCCGGACTCGGGTCGGGCCTGTCGGACTTTTAATAAAACTTGACGAGCCCAAGCCCAGCCCAACCCGCAATAAATTGAGTCGGACTCGGGCCTAAAATATGAATTCCAAGCCCGCCCGTCCAAGCCCATCTATATATTAAAAAAATACAATTAAAATGCCACACCAACT
Organism: Euphorbia lathyris; assembly: GCF_963576675.1. Lineage (NCBI taxonomy): Eukaryota > Viridiplantae > Streptophyta > Magnoliopsida > Malpighiales > Euphorbiaceae > Euphorbia > Euphorbia lathyris. The sequence continues at coordinate 86,318,912 of NC_088913.1, forward strand.
TTTCTTAATAAAAAAAATAGTACACACAACACAATCTTAATAAGTTTGAAAAAATTCTAATAAACTAATTGTCTATTGGGTAAGTATATATATCATCTCATTAAAAATATAATTAATTTATATTTATGAATCATATTATATATATAATTAATCGAGCCGGGCCGGACCGGACCGGGCCGATGGAAACCGCTCAGTTTCTCGCGAACTTATACGAGCTTGGACTCGGACCTCCAAACCCGGCTAAATGGATTTGGGCCTGGGCGGGTGGATGGACTCGCCGCCCATGCCCAGGTTTAGGAGTCAGTCAACTGTTGGTCCTTTATGAATATGTACTTCCATTGAGCCAAATGTTAAATCTCAGCCATTGATCATAAATAAAATGGACGGCTCTTATTGGTCCATTTGGATTCAAAGGCGTCAGCTAGTGTAGGCGGCTAGCATTGAGCCGTGTTCGGAGCCAAGGCCACATGCTCTTTCCTCAACAAGCCGAGCTTGTCCAGCCCGTTCTGCCTCCACGAAACACGTAAATGTTTTGGTCCATTATTCTTTGGTTTTCAATTTAGGGCTTTTACTTAAAAACTAAAAAAAATCATAATTAAATTAAGAAAATTCCAAGTGTCTCATTAATTATTAATCATAGGAAATTTACATTGAAATCTATTTTTAAAAAATTATCTGCATCTTTCTATGGAGTAGAGGCTGGCTGGGGGTTCGCTTTTGGTTTCGGTAATCTGCTGTTTTGATTTCTATGGACCTTTGCCTACTTTTGTTGCTGTTTTGGTTGTTCTGGGCCGCTGTGATTATTGTCTGCATTTTCTTGAAGCAAAGTTGGGGATTCTGAAAGCTCTTTGCACTGTGCTTTGCTTTGTTGTTTAATTGGAACATGTGCTGTGTCACTGTGGTTGAGGGTGCTCTTGGTTGTATTTTTGTGGCTTTCTGTTTGCTATTCCAATTGGAATAGGTGTAGTTGGAAAGATCACCAAAAATGGAAGGGGAATTAGAGAGGCTCAGAATTGAAGGAGATGAAGGAGGGCTGATTGATTTGCTCACACCGGCCGCTCTAGAAGAAGTGATTGGTACGGGACTTCGTTACTTAGGAAGGTTTGTGGCAGATAGACCGCTCAATTTCGTGAGCATGAAAAACCGGATGGCGGCCCTATGGAGACCAATGAGAGGGGTCGAAATTCAAGAGGTGAATCCTAACCTTTACTCCTTTGAATTCTTTCATCAGTTGGATAGGGATAGGGTAATTGCCGGGGGTCCTTGGTCTTTTGACAACTACATATTGATTATGAATATCTGGAATTGGGGTGTGCATATAGATGATGTGAACTTATTGAAGTACTCTATTTGGGTGCAAATTTATGGACTTCCTGTGGGGACCATGTCTGAAGTAGTTGGCAAACAACTAGGTAATTTCCTAGGAACCTTCGAGGAATATGATATAAATAATAATTATGGGTTTCACAGACAATTTATGCGTATCAGGGTCAACCTAGATAGTGAACGCCCGCTGAAAAGGTTTAAAAAACTGAGAAGCACTGGAAATGTTTGGTCTCTAGCTACTTTCAAATATGAACGCTTGGGTATTTTCTGCTATGTGTGTGGTTGCCTGGGTCATACAGAACGCTTTTGCGAGAGAGTTTTCAATATGCAGGGGGGCGAGATTCTGAGGGAGTGGGGGGATTGGCTTAAAGCCCCAGTAAGAAGAGGGGGAGACAGTAGTGGGGCAAAATGGCTAGTAGATAGCAATGGGGGAGGAGGGAGGAGGGGATTCGGAGGAGGTAGGGGAGGGAGTTCGGGTGCTATGAGGGATATAACTAATACAGGGAGAGGGTTGGATGTGAGGGGGAGGAACAAACAAGTGAGGGAGGGGGAGAGAGAAGTAATGATCTGTCCATATACAGGGCCTTTCTTTAAGCCTTTAGTGGAAGATGAGGATCAAGGGATGGGGGGTGAGGAGAGGGGGGATAAGGGGGAAGATACTGAGATGGAATTAAATGATGCCAGGAAAAGAAGAAGGGAGGAAAAGGGAAAGGGAAGGGAGGGGGAGGGAGAGGTTAGGCAGGAGGGGGAAGTCTCTGTTCTTGGAAAGGATAAGGGGAGTTCAACAGAAATTAGTTTGGCGAGCCCTAAAGATCAGGGCCGCCGGGGGGAATGAGTTGCTTAAGTTGGAACTGTCGTGGCCTGGGAAACCACCGGGCAGTTCGCTCCCTAAAGGAGCTGGTTTCGTCCCAAAGCCCTAATATTGTATTTTTGATGGAAACATTAGTAGAGGATTAGAGATTAAGCATGCTAAAACAACAGTTAAAGTTTGAGGGAGCATGCCCAGTCAGTAGAAGAGGCCGTAGTGGAGGGCTAGCCTTGTTGTGGAAAGCAGGGACTCGGGTGGTGATCAAAAGTTTTTCTGACCATCATATTGAGGCAATTATCACCAATTCTTCTCAGGGGGACTGGAGATTGGTGGGCTTTTATGGTTTTGCTGATCGTAGTAGGCATGGAGAGTCTTGGGAATTACTGAGAAGTTTAGCCAGAGATGATTCTATCCCATGGGTAGTGATTGGAGACTTTAATTGTATCCTGAATTCTGATGATAAGATGGGTGGAGCGGCTTACCCCAACCCATTAATGCAGGAGTTTGCCAAAACTATTGACGAGTGTGGGCTGAGCGAACTGATTCTGAACGGTAACCGCTTTACTTGGGAAAGAGGTAGAGGATCCGAGCTCTAGGTTAGAGAAAAACTGGATATGGGTTTTGCTTCGGCTGAGTGGCTGAATCGATTTGACAATCATCATCTCAAAACTTGTATGACTGGGTATTCAGACCACCTCCCACTTTTTCTTCAACTGGAAAGGGAGAGAAGTAGAAGTAGAGGAAGGAGATTTCATTTTGAAGAGGTTTGGCTTAAGGAGCAGGAGTTCAATAATCTGGTTAGAGGTCATTGGAGAGACCAGAGGGGCAAACCAGTCCAGGAAAAGTTGGAGGAGTGTGTGCAGAAAATGTCAGTATGGGGGAAGAGTTTCAATATGCGTTTCAAAAGCCAAATTAGGAAATGGAGGTCCCAAATGGAAAGATTACATGGTAGTAGAAATAGGGATTCCATTGCCGCTTATTTCTTAGCCAAGAGAAAACTTAATGATACCCTGGAAGCTGAGGAGAGTTATTGGAAGCAGAGGGCTAAGGTTTTCTGGCTGACAAAAGGGAACAGAAACACACAGTTTTTCCATGCTAGTGTCAAAACTAGACGTCAACAGAATTCAATTAGTTCTTTGACAGATGAGAATGGGGAGGTGTTTGATAACCAAGCAGACTTATTGGATCTTGCACAGAGTTACTTTCAGGATGTCTTTTCGGGTCCGAATTCGAGTAGGGGTGCCACTGTGCAGGCAATTGACACGTGCATCAGTCCCGATATGAACGAAGCACTTGTGGCTCCTTTTGACCAGGAAGAGTTTAAACAAGCCCCATTCTCTATGAGTCCTAACAAATCCCCTGGCCTTGACGGGCTAAATCCAGGCTTCTTTCAAGCCTTTTGGGACACATTGGGGGCAGATGTAGGAGCAGCCTGCGCAAAGTGGCTTAGTGAGGGGGAATTCCCAAGCGGTATTAATGACACCACAATTGTCCTGGTTCCAAAGGTTGACAATCCTAGAATGCTGAATGATTTTCGCCCTATCGCCCTGTGCAATGTCATTTACAAGATAATTGCTAATGCTTTAGCAAATCGCCTGAAAAGGGTTCTCCCTAAGATTATTGGGGAAACTCAATCTGCTTTTGTTCCTGGAAGGTCTATAATTGACAATGTGCAGGTGGCTTTTGAAGGCATACATTATATGAAGAGATTGAATAGAGGGAAGAATGGGCAGGTTGCCTTAAAAATTGATATCAGCAAGGCCTATGACAGAGTTGATTGGGATTTCCTTAAAGCAGTTTTGGGAAGAATGGGATTTCATGAAACTTGGATTGGCTGGATGATGCTATGCATAACAACTGTGAAATACAAGGTAGCAATAAATGGGGAGTGCTCTGACCAAGTTGTCCCTGGAAGAGGATTGAGGCAAGGGGATCCCCTATCTCCCTACCTTTTTATCCTGTGTGCTGAAGTCTTATCTAAACTTATCAGAAAGGCTGAAGAAGAAGGGCTTATTTCAGGGTGTAAAATCTGCAGAAGGGCACCTGCAGTCACACACCTTTTCTTTGCTGATGACAGCTTTTTGTTTTTTAGGGCAACTATTGATGAGACTAGAAAGGTCATGAACATCCTGTCAGAATATGAAGTGGCGTCGGGTCAGGCAGTAAACTTAAACAAATCAGGGGTTTTCTTCAGTCTTAATGTGTCTGAACCTTTGCGATTGCAGATCAAAGCATTACTGGGGGTCTGCACTCCCCTTGACACAGGCAGATATCTGGGTTTACCATCACTCATTGGCTGATCCAAACGCAGAATTTTTGCTTTCCTGATTGATAGCTTCGCAAGAAGTTTGGTGTGTGGGGACTCAAATTCCTGTCGCAGGCTGGGAAAGAGGTGCTTCTTAAGTCTGTGGCTCAAGCCTTGCCAACCTTTTGTATGAGTACGTTCCTCTTACCTTTATCTATCTGTGATGAGCTGCAAAAATTAATGAATTCTTTTTGGTGGGGTATGAAACCTGAGGGAAGAAGAAACATTCATTGGTTTGATTGGGGTAGATTGTGTAGACCAAAAGATTCAGGCGGGATGGGTTTCAAGGACCTACATGTGTTTAATCTAGCAATGTTAGGTAAACAGGGCTGGAAATTACTAAAATTCCCAAATACTTTAGTGAGTCAAATGTTCAAAGCTAAATATTACCCTAGGGAGGACTTACTTCTCTCCAAATTAGGCAATAATCCTAGTATGGTTTGGAGAAGCATATGGGAAGGCATCAGTATATTGAAAGCAGGGGTTAGATGGAGAGTGGAAGATGGTAGATCAATCAGAGTTTGGGAGGATGAGTGGGTTCCTAATCTAGAGGGTTTTCACATAAATTCCTTTTTGGTCCCTGGAATGGAGAATTTGATGGTAGCAGATCTGTTCCTTGAAAACGGGAGAGGGTAGGACATGCAGAGACTTAAATGGCTGTTTTAGCGAAGTGGAAGTGCAGGCTATTAGTGATATTATCTTGCCATACAATGCAGGGGAAGATATGAGGATCTGGCATTGGTCAAGGGATGGACACTACAACGTTCACTCAGGCTACTTAACAGGTCTGGGGATAGTAGAAGCTAGCAGAGCCCAAGAGGGCTGGAAGAGGTTGTGGAAGTTGATGATTCCCCCTAAACTAAAACATTTTATTTGGCGTCTGTGTTCAAAGTGTTTACCCACTAGAGCTCGGTTGGCCCAGAGAAGAGTCCCCAGTTCAACTGAATGCCCAGTATGTGTGGAGCAAGAAGAGACGGATAACCATTTATTTGTTGATTGTTGTTTCGCAAGTGATATTTGGAGTGTAGCAGGTGTTCCTGTGCCAAGAGTGGATAACAGTCACCTTGACGAGTGGCTTCTCCAAGCCTTAAGCAACTCAAATTTGGAAGAAATAGTCAGAATCTGTTGTGCACTCAAAGCAATCTGGGATCACAGAAATAGAGTCCTGTGGCACATGAGATGGTGGCCGGCAGACACGGCTTGGCGAATCAGCCTGGAGATTGTTCAGGATTGGAAGGCCTACCAACAGAAGGCACCAGCGTTGGGCAATCAGTACACGAACGCAACGTACATACAGACGGCCCTGCCAATGGCCGCCCAGCCACTCCCGCATGCACAGGGCACGCAGATGAGAGGTAACCACCCTTTGCCAAATCCTCTTCATAGATGGAACACGCCTTACCCGGGCTTTATCAAATGCAATATAGATGGGGCCATATTCAATGAACTGGAGAGCAGTGGCATGGGAGCGGTTATTAGGGATGAAAGGGGAGCATTTCTTTTTTGTAGTAGCAGTCTTATCCCAAGCATTAAAGAGCCACGTGTCATTGAAGCTCTTGCAATCCGCACAAGTTTGTTATGGATTGCTAATTTTGGTTATTCTGCTGTTATATTTGAATCTGATGCTAAGGCTGTGGTAGATGCTATTCACTCTGAAAAGCAGACCATTTCTGAATTTGGCATGATTGTAGAAGATTGTCGAGCCCTGCTAAGATCCACTCCTTCTTTTAAATTAGTTTTTATTTCTCGCCTAGCGAACAGTGCGGCTCATTTAGTAGCTAGGCTTGCCTGTTCCAATGCTAGCGATTTTGTTTCAACTGTTGTGCCAGAGTGGCTTGTGAACATTATTTACATGGATGCAAATCCATCATCTATTTAAGCGTCTCTTTCAGGTTCAAAAAAAAAAAACTATCTGCATCAAAATATCAAACTATTTAAAGAGTGTTTGGTTAGGGTACATATTTTTATTATCTTTGTTGTTTTTTCACTTTAAAATGAAGAGTTTTAGGTGTTTGGTTAGACACGTCATTTTTGTCTTTTATAGCAGAAAAATAGTTTTTTTAAAAAAACAATGAATCTTTGCTTTTTGAAAAAGCAGTTTTTTTCAATAGGAAACAACATGTAAACCAAACAGATATTAAATCCTTGCTTTTTAGGGTTTAGAATTTATGAATTGGGGACTAAATTTTTAAATTATGGTATAAGATCATACTTTATTTGTGATACATAGAAAATAATGACATATTTAAAATTAATTTTTATAATATGATTTAGTTGTATTTTATAGCTAAAAACATGTAAAAAGCCCCTAATTATACTGCCCATATGTAGGAAAATTTAAATATAAATTCAGTTTTAAAAAATTATCTATAATGATATCAAGTAAAAATTTAAATGATGTCATCTTACCAAAAAAAAATTTAAATGATGTCAAATTAAGTAAATCGTTATTTTAAATATATTTTAAAGATTAAAATTTATAAATTAGGGTCTATCATATATTTTTTAGGATTTAAAATTTATGAACTGAGGCTTAGAATTTTTAAATTAGGATAAAAATGTACTTTATTTATAATATATAAAAAATAATGATATATTGAAAATTAATATTAATATTATAATTTAATTATAATTGTTTTAAGGGTCTAATACATGAATATTATAATTAAGTATAAAATTACAACTAAGTCATATCACCAAGGAAATTAATTCTTAATATGTCATTATTTTCTATATATTATGATTTTACACCATAATTTAAAAATTTAGACCCCAATTCATAAATCATAAATGTTAGAAAATATATTCTAGGCTCCTAATTTATAAATTCTAATCCTTAAAATATATTAAAAATATTGATTTTACTAATTTGACATAATTCAAAATCATTACTTGATATACTTGTAGATAGATTTTTAAAGGGTCAAATACATGAATATCATAATTAAGTACAAATTACAACAAACTATCAAACTTAATTCTTAATATGTCATTATTTTCTATATATTATGATTTTACACTATAACTTAAAAAATCTAGACTCCCATTCATAAATCATAAACTCTAGAAAATATATTCTAGACTTCTAATGTATAGTTTAAAAAAAAAAGACTTCTAATGTATAAATTATAATCCTTAAAATATATTAAAAGTACTGATTTTATAGTTTGACATAATTTAAAATTATGACTTGACATAGTTGTAAATAGTTTCCTAAAAATAAATTTCTATATAATTTTTCCTTTTTTAAAAGTGAATTTATATGTAAATTTCCCTTTTATTTATGTAAATAGCCCATCTATATATCATACCAAATGTAGGCCAAGGACTTATTTGAGGAATGGGCCAAATTGGGCCTCATACGGCCCGTAATATATAAATTGTTCTTGTGATATCAATATAAAAATAAAAAAGATAAATAATTTATTACTCATTGAATTTATGTAAATAAATAAATTATGTATACTAATTAATCCCTCTTATTTTTATAAATACATTATAGAGTTTTTAAATTTTGTTAAAATTAATTACTTAGACCTTTTATCATAATTTTGTCAGTTAGTGATGAAACTTTCTACAAAACCATAAATTTTGTTGTTCTATTATTAAATAATTTATATATGTATTAGGAACTAGTCATATAATTGAATTTTTGAATTAATTTATTGATTATTTATTTATTTTTATTTAAGCCGTAAACTTTACATTCATAAGGATAAAGTTTATGATCTTTAATTTTCACGCATATTAAGTTACTCACATAACACATAATTCCATTAGTATAGAGATAGTGAATAATACGGAAATGAAAGATCAGAATCCTTAAAACTCTGAATGTTAAAAAAAAAATGAGACGTGTTTTAATAATAATAATAATAAAATAATGAACAAACATTAGAGTGACTCAATTTGTTACATGTTTGCTAACATAAAATTCTTGCATAACATGATTTAGTATAATCAATTTTCAAAATATAGTTTTTTTTTATTAGTCGGTTTTATATATTAGTTTAGCAATGTAATTTTATATATTAGGTTGAATACATTTATAGTCTCACGTACTCATCCAAAAAAATCAATTGTCCCTTTATATTTTAAGAACGTCTTCTTTTGTTTAAACACTCATTTTTCGTTTATTAATATATTGCTGGTTTGTCAGTTTTTGGGCCACGGATGCTCACATCGTCCAAGTTCAGTCTCGTCTCAATTTCTATATATAAAGAAAACGTCTTGTTTATCCCTTGAATTTGCTTAAATTAATATATTAAAATTTTCAACTTACTTAATTGGCTCATTTCCTCCCAAGCTTGCTTACAATAATCTATTGCTCCTTATCTATATATCAAGTAGTCCAAAATCTCATTTTGTTCCGCCACGTGAATTTTAGGAGGTCGATAGGTCACTTTCAACAAGTTTAAATGGGGTTTCCAAATAAATCTAAACCCAAAAGTTTTTTTGTTGATAGACACAGTGATATTAGTAGCTAAGGCTTTCATCAAAGACCCGACCTTGATTTTTGACAAGTATACAATCGTGTGATCAAACCGACAATAATTTGATGGCTTTTATCAATTACAATGCCTCATGGATGGCTTATAAAACAATTAGATTTATTTTCTTTAAAGAGGATTCATCGTTGAATTATTTTCCACCCGAGATGTTTCACTATTCTTCCTTTTGTACGTGGATGATATTCTTGTCACCGAAGTTGTGACAAGGTTGTGGAGCAACCAGGGCAGAAACTTTTGTCACGTCCGTGTCCAAAATTTTCAAACTTTTATAAGATGATATTAGATTATATAACATATCGAATTCATTATTTGAATAGATCCGAGATAACATCTTTGGTTATATACGATGAATTTTTGTAGTCGGAATTATAAATAAAGGTTTAATTCGGAAACCGATCAATAGTGACGTTTAGACGAAGGAACGGTTCTCTAATGATACACGAATATAAATAATGAAAATTTAAGTATCGGGATTGTTAACGGCTCGTTTAAATATCGTAATTAGTTTACAACATGAGCTAAATTAATAATTAGAGGAATTAAAAGTGTTAATAGGTTATTTAGACTTATAATTAACTAATGTTGGTATAATTCTAAAGTTCCAGGAATGTAAAAAAATAAGAATAAAATACAAGTTATAACCATCTGATGAGAGGGAGTAAACACTCAAAACTGTAGAATCTTCAGGATATGTCTAAACTTTAATTAACCAGCTTGGGGATGGGATTCATTTTTTGGTTTTGGGAGGGGCTAAACTAAACCTTTTATCCGCCTCTCTCTCTTCCTTTATGATTATCCTTTTCTCCCATGGGTTTACCTATTCCATTTTTATCCGATCACCAGAGAGACGAGCTTCCTATCTCTGTTTTCGGAAGACTGTGTTCTTTGTTTTTTTTTATCTTAATGGAGGGGACGAAACCCCGGAGCACAAAAAAACAAGCTAAGTGATACTAGTCATCCTAAAAAGACAAGTACCACAAATATCAGAAAATAAGATATCCAGGATGCCTGCAGGGGGCACCTCACACTCGTGAAGACCCAGGGGTAAACTTCCTGCGTAATTCACCATCCAGTCTGCGGCACGGTTACCTTCGCGGAGAACATGAATCAACCTAACCTCTTCTCAATCATGTCTTAACAATCTTTGGCACTCATCAATCAGCCAAAAGAACCTATGCCTATGATCCTTACCATTCTTCACCGAATCCACAACCATAAGCGAGTCCATTTCGAATACAACTCTACGAAAATGTCTATCCCAAGCAAACTTCAACCCGAAGTACAGACCTCATAGCTCCACAAGCACAGCACTGCAAATACCTAAGTTAACAGCGAACCCTCCTACCCAAACTCCATTGTCATTTCGAGCAATGCCCCCTGCAGCCGCCGGACCCGGGGCTCCCTTCCAAGCGCCATCACTATTCACCTTGATCCAGCCATTCGACGGGGGCTTCCAACTAACCATGATAGTCCTTCTACTTCTATTTCTCATGCGCTGCTCATCTAAAAAGGCTTTCTGACATTCCCCAGCTTTACCATATACAAATTCCAGCTTATTTTGACAAACAACAGTATCCGGATCAAACACCGCTGAGCATCTCCACCGTCACAGCCACCACATGCTGTAGACAAACACGGTACTCCAGCCTATACCACGCCAATTCCCATTTTTACTGGGACCAGCTAACAGCCAAGAACTAAGATTAACGGGACAAAACTCAATCCAATCCGCAGCAGGTATCAGGATCCGCCAAAGCCCCACAGCCTCATTGCAGTCCCTCAAAACGTGCAATAATGACTCCGACAAACCGCACACTAAACGCACATCAGACTCGCTCAGATGTCTCGCCATCCGAACCGTATTAACCAAAACAGTTTCATACATTAGTAACCAAATAAAGTATTTCAATCTCTCCGGGATTTGCAAATTCCAAATCATCTTCCAATTCTTAGTATGCATCAAATCCCTCCCCTGGACTTGGGTTAAACTAAACGCAGATTTGACGCTAAACATACCTGAACTAGTGAGCCACCACCTCCAGGAATCTTGCTACTCGTCTCCCAATCCCAGCCCCCTGAAAGACTGTGTTCTGATTCACGGAATCCTCCTCCTAATTTTGGGTAATTCCAGATTCCTTTGGTTTTCATGTAGTTCAGTGAGTTCCTCTCATTTTCACGAAGGGTAAATGAAGCTTTTAGCTTCGTTTTTTCATTCTGGGTTCATGATGGGTGTTTCGACCCTCTGCCATGGGAGATCGGTCACTGATCGGTATCTCTAAGAACTTGTTTGGTCTCTCCTTAGCCGGATCTCAATATGCAGTTAAGGAGGTAAGATATTCTAGTGGTTCGTATTCTATCTCTTACAGTAAATCGTGTTGTCCGTACGTTTCTCTGTACGATTTCCCCTTTTATGAATTTTTGCTTACGGTTGTGTGTGGGTGTTGTTATTCTATGAAATTTTTAACTGAGAACACAGGTTTGTGGCTGTCCGTTTGGGGTTCGGATCAAAATAGGAAGGAGGAAGATGACCTCCTATACGGATTTGCTAAGTGTGGTTTTAAATATATTATTTTCTCTACTTGGTTCTGTTCGGTAGGAGGAGTCAGGAGGCTCTGAATCTGATTCTTTCGGTAGAAAGAATGGTTTCAGACGTAGATTTTGAGCAGGTTTTTAATCTGACTTTTCGGTAGAGATAGTCATTTCAGACTTAGACTTGGAGTAAGTTTTGAATAAGAGCCTTTTGAGACTTAGATGTTTAAATTGGTTTCAATTTGATAAAATTGATAAAAATGGATTCATTGTTGTGTTAGACGTTTAAATCAGTTCGTTTGGTAAAAGACTCGTGTTAGACATTGGGTTAATTTGTTGGTAAAAATGATTCGAGTGATAAAAAAATAGTCGGGTTAGACTTATAGTTTGATTCGTTTTAAGACGTACGATGATTTTGAATTGGGTTTGTTCGGTAGAACGAGTAGTTTAGACTTAAAATTTTGGTTTGTATTAAAGAGACGTTTGGACTTGAATTCAATTCATATGGTAAAAAGAATCGTTTGGACCTTAAGTTGAATTGGTTCAAGAATTGTCTACCGAGTAAAATAAGTTCGGTTAATCACTTGAAAAATAACCAGTACTATAAATAAATAAAATTAATTACATAGTACAAAATTATGTATATATATATGTATATACACACACATCGGTGAACATAAATATATGAGAATTTGTAGTTAAATATATACCGTGAATAATTTAAATCGAAAGATTAATTGCATTTATAATTTTATCAATTGATTTAAGTTATGGAGATTTCACTAGAAATAAAAGTATAGTTTACTTTAAAACTGGTAGAACTACGTGGTTTTGATTCCCGATTTAAAGATTAAAAGACATTCGGGATATGTAGGAAGCTTGATAGAATTATCGAGTCCAAGCCAAATAATTAAATAAACTTTAGATAATCCGAATAAATTTTTATCTATTAGAAAATACGTTCGGCTTTTAGACTGTTAGAATTTCGTTATCCTGTTTTCCGTTCATACCCGATGCCGTTTGGGTCGGGTGTGACAACTTTAGTCTCGATATGCAATCCATGATCTTGGGAGTCTTTCTTACTTTCTTTGTTTAGAAGCAATTTGGACACACTCATCTTTTCACTTAAACCAAAGGAAGTATATTGGGGACTTGTTATAAATAATATCGATTCAATTTGAATAAAAAAAAAAAAAAAGAGAAATTGCATACCATGTACAATGGCAATACAAAATTTATGTATACAAACTGGAAATTCTCTGTTGAGGAGACTTTAAGAAATTATGAATTATACTCATAAAGTTATACAATTTATTGTTACCAACTTGGCCTCGAGCCTTTACTTTAGAATGACTTGCATTTTTTAATTCGATTGCATCCTCTCTTATATTTATTTGCTTGTTGCTTCTTTTCACAATATTCATTGCTTTTTGGTTCATAATAAGATCTTCCAGCTATTGTTTCATTTTTATGGTCTTCTTTCTTTTTAAACCAGATCCAAGTAAACTTCGTCTGCCAGTACTACTCATGTTTTCAACTTATCAATGAAAACTGCTACATTTCTTGATTTTGTTGTTTCTACCATGTATGTACCTATTAGTAGAATTATATACATGAGAAAAAAGATAACTTTAGAAAATGCTATTTTTGAGGACAAAGACATCGAACGCCCTACAAATATTTCAAGGGTGGTTAACAAAATTGAATAAAATTCACAATGATCCACAACAACTTTGGATTTAACGTACCTCTAGGTATGAACTCGAACATATATTGAATGCATTTATGCAATTAAATACGGAAGTTAATGACCTTACTTTTATAAGATTGTTACTTTGGATTCATTAATGAACATGTAGCATTTATGCAATTAAATACGGAAGTTAATGACCTTACTTTGATCTTTAATTTTATACTAACTGAACTCTTTACTAATTGATATTATGCCAAATGACATCACGTGGATGACATCATGATCACCCTCGTTTAATTTGAAAAGCAGCATAATGTCTAAAACAATGCCCACAACTATTGGCGGCGGCCCAAGCCCAGTGATAAACTGACTAGCTTCATCTACTCAAAGCTCTCGACCAACACGCTTGGATTTGGGTTCGATCACATGATAAACTTCCATATGTGATAAAGGATTTCTCTAGGATTCAGACTCCTTGAGGGACTAGGAATCCTAAATCCATAAGGATTCCAAAGGGGGTGACAACCTTAACCCAATCAAACACTATAAATATATAGGTATGGGTACAAGGTTCGGTATGTTAACTATTATCTCAAAAACCAGTTCTTACCCTTCAATCTTATCTAATCATAAACTGACTTAGTGAGTGATTAAATGCAAGTATAAATTAAAAATCAAGTCATTGTTACAGAGTGAAATTGAAGTGAGAATTTTAATCGTAAATCCACAAAGATGTTTCTTCTCAAACCTTTGTTTGAAGGAGTTAATCCCACATAGGTGAACAAAGCTTTCTAATGTAAGCTAGTTTTGATTGAATTCATAAAAAAGTTGCGTTCATTACAAAAAGTAAGGATTATATACTTCCTTTAGGTTAAATAAAAATACCAACATAGCCCCAATAGGGTTACAATCAAAGGAGAAGATAATAGGGGTAGGATAAGGTACTTGGGATAAATGACAATAAGAAAATTAGAATAAATAGCAAAATAGTAATTAGATGGATGACAAAATAGTAAATAAGGTGACGACAACCATTATCCCCCTCAAGTCAGCTTCGCAAAGAAGGTATCTTCATGAACCCACACATCGTGTCATATAACTCACACGGCGTGTGAGGCCGACTCTCGCAACCATTCCTTCCTTTCCTCCGCACGAGCTCTGCACGTCAAGCTTGATTGGCATGCTGAGTGACACAGCATGTCACTCAGCTTCCGCCCCTAGATTTTTTCCACTCCTCTATATCTGCATCAGTCATCCTTCAAATTGTAATAGAAAATTCTTAGTTTATAAAAAAAAGTGGATAAATATTCTAGCAATAGAAAATTATGTTAAAAAGAAGTTCCTTTCAAAATCTCAAATCAATAAAGTCAATTATATAGATAAAAGAGTATTTTTCACATTAAATTAATTAATTATATTGTCTTTATCACCTTTGAATTTGGTGGTATGAAAGCAATTTTAGCTATCAACTTTATATACTTGGTGTTCTTATCATAATATTGGAATTATAATATAGTTTGTATATTTTATTTGATAAGGAGAAACAAAATTCTATATATTATAATATAATATTGGATTTATTGGCATATTCTATTCTAAAAATTCCAACATTTTTTGTGAAAAATAAGTGGAATATGGATATTGTCTACAACTATATAATAAATTGGAATCATACACTAAATTATTCTTTTGGACATTTTCTTATGTATTGGCAAACATTCCCCTACCACTTAATAGATACCAAATTTTAACTTTATATATATATAAAAGTTTTGACAACTGAATTTACATATTTATTCTTTTTAGTTATATATTAAAATTAGAATAATATTCCAAGATTTTTATGCCCCGGACCGAATAAAAGAATAGTTTAAAATCAAATCGAATTACATTTCGACTTGGTTCAGCCTGAAACAAACCAAATGGTTTTGTTCCGTTTAATAAACTGAACATTTTTTATATAAAAATTAATTTATGGTAAAAAAATTAACTCAATTTTAATAATAATGTATTTAATTTATTCAAATTTAAACAAACTAGCTAATACTAATACAGATTTTGTATTATAACCATAATAATATTAATATAGCCTTACAATTATAATAATATTAAAAATAACACTAATATCCTTTTACAATTATGATCATATTAAAATTTCACTTAAAAATAGTAAATTGAATTTGGTTTGATTTAAAACGAATAAAATCGAACGGACTGAATTACATGAAAATATAGACCAACATGAACTATAAATTAAATCAGTTCGGAAATCTTAAATTAGGGTACAATTAAGTTGAAGCAAAAACATTATTTTAACGTTGAATTGTGAACGCTGTTTGGCTAATCTGGCGCACTAGGAATCTGTCTTTTTTTGAAGGAGAAACTGCTAACATTTTTCTCTGTCTTCACCGGCTTTGGGCTCTCATCCGGGAAGCAAATGTCTTATCCCGCGGAACGGTATCTAATTGTTTAAAGGACTACGCTGTTCTGAATCATCTCTCCCTTGACGCTAGACGTCCAGGCATTCCTAGGATCATTTCCGTCATTTGACGGGCTCCACCCCCTTGTTGGATTAAAGTTAATTCGGATGGGTCTGTTTTTGGCGATCCAGTGGTTGCTAGTGCTGGTGGTGTTTTTCGTACAGCCCATGGTTTCCCGGGAGGTTCTTTTTCGTTTCCTGTTTAGACTTCGCTCGCTTACATTGCCGAGCTTCGGGCTGCCATTTTTGCAATTGAAATTACTTGGGATAAGGACTGGCACTCACTGTGGATTGAGTGTGATTCGAGCTATGTGGTTCATATTTTGAAATCTAGGACTCACAAGTGTCATGGGAAGTGCGTGCTGCGTGGTTTGATTGCTTGTTCCATCTTCAACATATGCGTGTGGTCATCTCTCACATTTATCACGAAGGGAATCGAGTTGTCGATACCTTAGCGAAGAACGACGCGACTATTCCCGATCTGGTTTAATGGAATACATCACCATCGTTTTGTAATTCTTTCATTTTTGAGGATTATAGTTCGGTTGAGCAATTTAAAATCTAGTTTTGCTATGTTTTCCTCTTTCTGTTTCTTTACTCTTTTGTATACTTTTCTTTTGCTTTTTAATATTATTCGGGTCCGGATTTGGGTTATTTAGCTGGGGGTACCGACCTAGTCGGGATGTCCGGCTTATTATCCCTAACCAGAGTAAATTACACCAATGGTACCTGAAATATAACTCAATTCACACTTTGGTACCTGAATTACATTTTATCTCAAAAATATACCTCAAGTAAGGGTGACTGGACAATATAATATTTATGACCTGCTACAATAGGTTAATTATTAAAAATGATGATATGGCATATTTTGACCAGGTCTTGAGTTTAAATGTGGGGCCATATTCATTGTAAATACAATTTTACCCTTGGTTCCCTCCCTAACTCTCTTCCTAACGTTTCATTTCCATTGTTGTTCTATCCCTCTTCAACAATTCCAGAAACTCAAGAACACCTACAAATCTAATAAACCCAACAAGTTTGATTTCTTAAGTTGTCCTCTCTCTATTTGCTTATGTTTCTGAGTTTGTTTTATATACAATTTCTGGGTTTATCCCAAAACTCCTCATATTCCAATCTGTCAAAAAAATTAATTCAGGAACTAACGGAGGAAATAACACCATGAACAAAAAAAAATTGAAGCTTTAAACTCAATATCCAGGAAAAAATTGAAGGCGTTAAACTCAATCTCAGATCGAGAAAAAAACACATTCCCTCTTTACGTTCTTGTTACTCCATTTTCTTCTTCGTAATAGTGTTTCCCTCTTTCTAAAATTTCAAAATCAACAATTACAAATCAATAACTCCATTGTTACTGAATCGAGCTAGAGGATAATGAAATTAGTATTTGAGTTTCTGAAGATGTATGTCCCCATTTTTCCTTTAGCAGAAACTGAAACGACCGTCATGCTAGTTCTCCGATGGCCACGAATTCTCAGATCTATAGAAAAGGAAAGGGAGACAATAGCCATATTCCAAACTTTCGATACCTAAAAATAGAAAGGAAAAGGAAGATGAAGGATGCAGATGGAGGAGGCCATGGGAGAGTGTCTTTGAATAGATAAGAGAGGAAGAGTCCAGACTTGTCTGGAGAAGAAAAAAATGCAAAGTGAAGAGTAAGAAGAAAGTAGAAATATTAAAAAAAGAAAATATTTTGGCTCTAGTTTATTAATTTTTAGCACTGTAAATTAAATTCATCTTTGACTAACAATTTAACTACAAGTGAGGAGAGATTGATAAAAAAAAAAAAAAATTAATGGAGAGAGATAGAGAGCATGGTGGGTCCCAACTATTAATTAAAAATAGTCAAACTCGCGTTGACCCGCATTGACCATGCGTTGACTGGTCAGTGACCGGTTAAATGCATTAAATTGTCCAGTCACCTTTACTTGAGGTATATTTTTGAGACAAAATGTAATTCAGGTACCAAAATGTGAATTGAGGTATAATTCAGGTACCATTGGTATAATTTACCATCCCTAACCATCATCCCATTTTTACTGAAAACACGTTGAACTAAAAAGAAATTAAATATTACATTACTCAATTTTCTTTTGAAGAAACATTACTCAATTCTAAGATTGAACAGTTGTTTTAAAAAAAAAAAAGTTGGCGAAAACATTAAATTTAAATTTGTTTAGAATAACTTTTGAGTTAATTCTTTTGTAAAAAAAAACATATATATATATAAGTATATGTTTTTTTAAAAGAATATGTAAAAATATGTTGGAAGTTGGGACAATTTGGTTTTTATCGAAGAATATACTTCCATTTGGTATATTTTTATTATTTTGAACATTAATCCTTATTGAATGAAAACAATACAGCCGCCAAGAGAATACCAAAAAAACAAAGAAGAAAAAAAAAACAAAGAGAATATGCCTAGCAAATCCGAATTATAAGAATATATATATTATTTCAAAAAAAAAAAAAGAATATATATATATTTGGTTCAATTGTTTATATCTATTTATCGTTTTTTTTAAGAAATATGAGATTTATTGAACGACACTTAAAGCATTACAAAGAAAAGGATGAGGAATAGACTCCCAGCTCCCGTAGTTAGACACAAAACTCGTCATTCGGGCTAAAGTATGAGTAGATACGTTCACTAAATGCTTAACAAAACTAATTGGATAGTTAACCAAATCACGAATAAAGATTTACAGTCATCAATAATACACCCTAAATATGAATAGACAATTGATTTTCGTGTCAAAACTTGGACCATCAAGAGGCAATCACATTCTACCTGAAAACTAGGCCACCCTTGCTGCTTGATCCAACTTAACGTTTCACGACAAGCTAAAGCTTTGGCTATTAATGCATCAGGAATGCAACTTAACACCCCATTCTTCCTTGCCACGAAAGAACTGGTATCGTCTTGGCTACCACACCAAAACCAACACTCTGTAGGTCCACGAAAATCGCAACATCAACGTTAACCTTAATTCTACCTCGTAAAGGAGGCTACCAGTAGCAATATAGAGAGAAATGCTTCAAAAAGTATTCTGAATTAATTGTTTATCTATTTGTAGCAGAATAAAATAATAAACTTTTAATGAAAAACCATGAGTTGTGCTATTAGATCGGCTGCATTTCCAAAAGTGAATGCAACGTATGGCTGTACAAAACTAATCGAAAAACCAATTTTCGAAACCGAAAAATAGGTGAACCGTAACCAATGGATTAGATTACGGTTTTTCATTTAAAAAATCGATGGTTAACCGAAACCGAAAAATAAACCAATTATATATTGATATACATAAAACTAGTACAAATATATGTAGAAATTTAATTATCAATATATAAATATACATATTTATATTTAATTTTTAAGTTAAAAATATTAAAATAACTTAAAATTTATTTGTTTTGACAATTTTGTTAATTAAATTAAAAGTTCAATGTTTTTATTTAATATTTAGATAATTATATAATTATATATTTATTTTTAAATAAATAATTGTAGATTTAAAGTGATATTTGCTATATAATATAATCTATAAAATAACTAAAAGCATATAATACATCATATATATATAAAAAAATATAATAAAATATAGCGATGGCACCATCGAGAGAGAAAACGCGCAGGGTGAGGGAGCGTTCTACGGAGAGGGGACCGGCAGGAGGTGGGGGGGAGCGGCAGCGAGCGGGGTGGCCGGATCGGGAGGCGGGGAAGGTAGGGGAGTCGGATCCATGGTCGGATGGGGATGGGGAGGAAGGCCGTGGGAGATCGATTGCCTTGGGGGATGGGATGAGCGGATCTATTTCTGGTCTGGGTATGGATAAGGCGGTGAATCAGGGGGGCATGGCGGCAGTGCATAGAGAGGGAGGCACCGGTTGCGGCATCCAGGGGGCGTTAGGGGCGATAGTGGGGGCCGATGGTGTCTTCCGCAAATTGCCTGTGCAGGATGGATCGGGGCAGGCGCTGGGACTTAGTGCTGGTATGGTGGTGAGCGCTAGGGCAGAGGCGCTGGCAGTTTTGGGGGGCGCGGCTAGGGCAGTGATTGCTGTGGATGCCGTACGGTGCCAGGCAGGGGGTGGGGAGCCGCTCGGCTCTAGGGATCGGTGGAGCGGGGCTAATGCCCAGGCAGGCGGCGGGGAAGCTGTGGGCGCCGGCCAGGCGATGGCGAGCAGTGATGCCTCGGGTAGGGGAGAGGTTATTAGGGTTAGCCAAAATTTTGGAGGCACGACTGCCTCGGGAAACCCGGACATTACTATTGTTTCTCCTAGGCAATTTGGCGATTTGGAAAACAAAAGCAAATCTGTAATTGGTATTGGGAGAGGTTCGTGGAAGGATACGGTTATGGGGGTGGTTGAGGAAGAGCCATGTTTAGAGGAAGTTGTTATGGAGGGAAATTCGGAGGAGGTGTACTCTGAGTCTGATGAAGAGGATGAGGATCAGGATGATCCGTTATGTCCTGTAATCAGGCTCTCATCAGCGGATAAGCGTGCGCTTAGGGATAAGTGGAGGATTTCACTTATTGTAACGGTGCTTGGGAAAAGAATAAGCTTTAACTACTTCGCTCAGAGGATCCAAGCTCAGTGGGCAAAGAAAAGGAAAGTCAGTATTACTGACTTGGAAAATGACTACTATGTCATGAAATTTACTCGGGTAGAGGATTACAATGACGTGATCAATGGGGACCGTACATTATTTCGAATCATGTTCTGGCCTTAAGGCCATGGGTCCCTAATTTTAATCCTCATGATTGCTCGGTTAACAGAATTTTAACATGGGTGAGGTTCTCGGGCCTACCTATCGAGTATTATAGTGAAAGTTTTCTGAATAAGATAGGCGGGTTTGTTGGAAAGATTCACCATATGGACAAAACTACCATTGGGGCTATTAGAGGCAAGTTTGCAAGGGTTTGTATTGATATTGATCTTGCAAAACCTCTATTGTCAAAATTCTGTGTTCATAATAAGGTGTACTTTATTGAGTATAAAGGTTTACATAATATCTGTTTTGATTGTGGTATGTATGGTCATACTCAGGAGGGATGCCCTAAGAGGGAGAAGGTGTTAGAGGAGGTAGTTGAGGGTGATATCGGAAGAGCTGAAGGGATCCAAGGTGATGGGGGGAATTTCGGGCCCTGGATGGTGGCTAAGAGGTCTGCTAGACGAAGGACACATCCTTCAG
Organism: Euphorbia lathyris; assembly: GCF_963576675.1. Lineage (NCBI taxonomy): Eukaryota > Viridiplantae > Streptophyta > Magnoliopsida > Malpighiales > Euphorbiaceae > Euphorbia > Euphorbia lathyris. The sequence goes on from NC_088913.1 coordinate 86,339,772, forward strand.
TTGTTCAAAATCTTCCCCCTGATATTAACATTAATATAAAGTCTACCCTGCCAAATCCTACTGTCATTCCTAGTGTCAATGAGAAGCCTAACCCTAAATTTAGGGGGGATTCTGGGGCTGTTTCAGGCATCACTTCAGGATCCAGATTTGGGGCCCTGACTATTGAGGAAGCCCAAGATTCTGACCAGGTTGATGTGCATATTGAGCAAAGCATGCCAGGCTTAGAATCTGTTGAACCATCAAATAAGGCAGTTGAAAATGTTAATCCCCTTTTTGTCTCCAAAGGTGAATCCCAGGTGGGGTCCCAGGCTTTGGCTTCTCAAGGGAAGAAGAAGATAAATGAGGTTAGTATTCCTAATCATTATGGTGATCCTGGTATTGGGAAGACTATGGGTGTTAACAAAACTAGTATGAAAAAGCTAAAGGGGAAGCAAAAAAGTGTATATAACACTATGGCTTTACCTGATAAGAGAGGGCCTGCGGGTACCTCGGCGAGGCTCTCAGGAGCCCCTAATAAATACCTGGCTTAGGTTTGTGGGTGCGGTCAGTTGTCCTCCTTTCTATGGATTTGTTGCTTTGGAATGTTAGAGGTGCGGCTAGCAAGGCTACCCGTATCCATGTTAATGATTTAATTAAACAATTTAATCCTTCTTGTTTTGCTTTAATGGAAACTAAGATTAGTGGTGATAAAGCAGATGAGGTGGTTAAAAAGTTTAGGAACTGGAACTGTGTTAGATCAGAGGCTACTGGCCGGGCTGGTGGGATTTGGCTTTTCTGGAAGCCAGATCATGTTCATTTCGATATAATTAGTATGGATAAACAGTTTATTCATAGTAAAGTGAGTGTTTCTGGTAATAACCCCTTTTTCATTACCCTGGTGTATGCTGATCCTATCCTGGCCAATCGGAAACGGCTTTGGGAGGTTCTTTACTCTATGAGTGTTAACATAACTGAGTCTTGGTTTGTGGCTGGTGACTTTAATGATATTGCCCTTATGAGTGATCAGAGAGGGGGCTCACATCACTATGTTAACTGTTGCCTTAATCATAAGAATAGTATGGATTTATGTGGGCTTTCTGATCTGGGCGCCTCTGGTCATAAGTTCACTTGGAAGCGCAACAGTACCTTCGTTCGGTTGGACAAAGTTTATGCTAATGTTTCAGCTCAATCTACATTCCCTGAAGTTTCTGTGTTAAATCTCCCATTCCGTCATTCGGATCACTGTCCCATCTTATTCAGGCTGATGAGAGGCAATCGGCCTAGGGGGGAGAGGCCTTTCTGGTATCAGGTGGCTTGGGAGTCTCACCCTAAGTTTAAGGAATTCGTTCAAGATAATTGGAAGCCTCACTCAAATCTCCTTCAAGCTATTGAGGGATTCAGAAAGAATGTGCGGGGGTGGAATAAAAATGTCTTCGGGCATATTATTAGGAGGAAGAATAAATTATTGACTAGAATTGAGGGCATTCAGCGTAGGTTGGAGGTGAGGTTCGATCACAGTTTGGATGGCCTTCTCAGAACCCTTCAGAAGGAGTTGGAAGCTGTGCTTCGGCAGGAAGAACTTCTATGGTTTCAAAAGTCTAGGAAAGCCTGGATCAAAGATGGGGACCGGAATACCAGGTATTTCCATCTCTCTACTATCATTAGAAGACAGAGGAATAGGATTGATGCTATTAAAAAAATCTAATGGTGATTGGGTTTATGAGGACGAAGATATTCGGCACTTGGCCCTGGACTTCTACAGGGACCTTTTTAAAGAGGATCCTATTGTTCTGGATAAGGCTCATTCTGTTGCTACCTTTCCCATGGTGGGAGAGGATAGAATTCTGGAAGCCTTCCACCCTATTTCCCTAAAAGAAATTGATCAAGCCATTTTTAGTATTGGGGCTACTAAAGCTCCTGGGATTGATGGTCTGCCTGCTGGTTTTTACCATAAACACTGGGAGGTTGTGAAGGAAGGTATTTACAACTTTATAAAAGGTATTTTTAATGGCTCTCAGGATATCGGGCTGGTAAACAGAACCCTTCTGGTTCTGATTCCTAAAGTTGAGAAGCCTTCTTCTTTCTTACATATGAGGCCTATCGGTCTTTGTAATGTTCTCTATAAGACTATTACAAAGATTGTGGCAAATAGAATCCGTTGCATTCTCCCTGAGATCATTAGTCAAAATCAGGGAAGCTTTGTGCCTGGTAGACAAATGATGGATAATGTGGTGATTGCCCAAGAGATGGTCCACACTATGAAGATCAAAAAGGGGAAGAGAGGTATTGTGGCTCTTAAGTTGGATCTGGAGAAAGCCTATGATCGCATTAACTGGAGTTTTCTGATGGAGAGTCTGGAGAGAGCAAGGATCCCAGACAATTGGAGAAGGTTAATAAAGGTTTGTGTTTCTTCTCCTGTGTTTCAAGTTTTGATAAATGGGGATATGTCGGAGGAATTCTCTCCGGGCCGGGGTATCCGTCAAGGGGACCAATGAGCCCGTTCTTATTTTTTATTGCTATGGAAAGGTTGTCTCACCTGATCCAAGATGTTGTTGATAATGGGAAATTCCGCCCGGTGGCTATCAATAGGTTCTGTCCCCAGATCACTCACTTGTTCTTTGCAGATGATGTTCTGATCTTTCTGGAAGGTAATGAGGAGCAGTTAAGTATTATTATGGATATTCTTGATTGTTTCTGTTCTGCCTTTGGTCAGAAACTCAATGTCCAGAGTCCAGAATGATGTGCTCTAAGAATATGAACCAGAGAGCCTGTAAAAGGATGAGTGATCTGTCAGGAATTCCTCTGACTTGCTCTCTAGGGAAGTATCTGGGTATTCCCCTCCATAGTGAGAGAGTGTCGAAAGTGTCTTTTAAAGATACTTTGGATAAAGCTAATATGAAGTGTGCCACGTGGAAAGCTAAGACTCTCTCTCTCGCTGGCCATCTTACGTTGATTCAATCTGTCAATTGTGCGACTCCCAATCACATTATGCAGGCTTGTCATCTTCCTGAGCCTGTCCTCAAGGATCTTGATAAAATTAATCGTAGGTTCCTGTGGGGAGAAGCTGAGGAGGGGAGGAAGATCCACCTCGTTCCTTCGAATGAGGTTTGTCAACCTAAGGATATGGGAGGTCTAGGCATTAGGAAAGCCAAAGATAATAATAAAGTCTTATTAATGAAACTCCTGTGGCGAATATGGCAACTTCCTTCTGCTCTGTGGGTTCAACTTTTATGCGGAAAGTATCGGAAGGATAAGGTGTTTGGGGGTCCTAAGGATAGAGTGGTTAATTGTTCCTTTCTCTGGAAAGGCATTAGTGCGGTTTTTACTGAGTTTTGTTCAGGGATTGGGTGGAATGTGGGAAATGGTAGGTCCATCAGCTTCTGGAAAGATATATGGATAGGAAAAAAGCCTTTATTGGAAGTTTGTACTTCTTTGCCGCCTTTGGATATTCAGTACTGGAAGATTGCAGATGTGGTTGATTCCGAGGGTGAGTGGATTTGGTCTAAGTTTGATTCCTACCTCAGTCTGGAATTGCTCCTTACAATTAGAGGTGTTCATATTAGTAGTAATATTGAAGACAAAGATTCTTACTGTTGGTCTTTGACGAATAACGGGGCCTATTCTTGTAAATCTGCATTTCAGGATTTCTATCAGGAGTTGGTTACCTCGTCCCCAGGGGTGTGGAAAACGATTTGGGCCTTAAAAGTGACGTACCGTATTAGAAGTTTTATGTGGCTAGGGGTTAAAAATAGGTTGCTTACTAATTCGGATAAGAAAATGAGGCATCTGGTGGAGTCTGGTGCTTGTGGCAGATGCAGAGATAATGAAGAAACTTTATGCCATGCTCTCAGGGACTGTGAGAAAAGTAAAGAGGTTTGGAGGAGAATTCTCCCTAGGAATGTGCTCTCTTCTTTTTTAGCCCACTCTGAGAATGATTGGTTTGTGGATGGGATTAATGGGAATCTTCTAGCTGAGTTGAATCAGGGTGTTCTTTTATTTGTGGTGGTTTGCCATCAGATTTGGAGATGGAGGAACGAAGAGATTTTTGGAGGAAAAACGGTGTCTCTGCCGAATGTCATAGATTTCTTTTCCAATAAGATTAGCACCTTGATTGAGAGCTTTCTTGAGGATCCCTTGGCTAGGGCTGTTCAGAGGAAGGAGGTCCATCTGTTAGGCTGGAGTAGGCCGAGCGAAGGTGTGGTTAAGCTTAACACTGATGGTTCTTGTCTAAGGGATGGGAGAATTGCCGCAGGAGGGGTTCTAAGAGATGATAGTGGCAGGTGGGTTTCTGGTTTCTCTCAGAATTTGGGTATTGGTTCGTCCTTTCCTGCAGAGCTTTGGGGAATTTTTTCTGGGCTGAAGTTAGCTAGAAATCTGGGGGTGAAGAAGCTTCTGGTAGAGTCTGATAACCTGGAAGCGGTTAAAATAATTTCTGAGAACAATGCTATTTGCCTAAATAGCCTAAACTTAATTAAAGGCATTAGAAGGATTGGCTTCTCCTTTGATTCTCTTAGCTTTGCTCATATTTATAGGGAGCAAAATCGTGTTGCGGACCGTCTTGCGATGGAAGTGAAGGAAAATAGGCAAACGTTTGGCAGCGGAAATATAAAATTTTAACCTATTTCCATTAACCCAAGATCCGTTAATCGTTATTTCATATAAAGAGGGATAGAAGAAAATACCTTTTGTAGTTCTATCTACCGTTGCAATCGTAGTGCCCACAACTCTTACTCCGAGTTTCCGAGCACAAAACAAAAACATAATTCAAAAACAAATTAGAACTCAACCGTATAAAACAACCAAAGTAGATTGTCTCTAATTAATCAACACAAAATCAAGGATAAAGAGAAAGAGATGAAATCAATTGAATCGGTAGGAAGCGGTGGATTATTTCGTCCTCGACTAAGGGGTTCGAAATTCTCTCTCTTCGGTTGCACAAGGGTTGGCCGACATTCACTTAGTAGGGGGTATAAATAACCTCTTGTATCTAAAACCTAGTTAGATAGAATTAGGTTACTTAATAAGAGTTCTATTCGGAATAATACTCTTCTTATTATTATCTACAATTATATATAAATATAAAGATAATAATAACTTATTTAGTAGGATAATAATTAGAAATAATATAATCAAAATAAACCTCCTAATTGAATTATCCTATAATTAATTTAATTCACAATTATAATCTAATTAAAATTGTTTAAGAATCAAATTAATTATTCATGTAATTTCATACATGAAATTCGCCCCCCTCATTTACTGGGCCTTAATGGACTCAGTTGGGCTTCCATTAATTAATTAACATCTGTTTCTCTTTTGGGCTCCAAGTCTTATGTGTGACCCATTAGGTTCATATTGCTTCTAGCCGTTGTAGACACCGAGTCGGAGGACCTATGACGAAAACCCATGGCAGACGGTTAGAGCGGTGGATTCCAATAATAAAAAAATATAAAAACAAAAAAAACCACGAAAGGGTCCTGAGGGATTGCGTGTCGTCAAATAGGCGGCTCGCGGGTGCCCAACGAACGGGGGGCGTCGTCCAATGCACGGCGCCCCTAAGGATCGTTGGGAGAGTGCCCAGCGGCGTTGGGCGAGCGCCCAGCAGTGGCTGGCGCACGCCCGACGGCAGTTGGGCGCACGCCCAACAGCGCTAGGCGCACGCCCAACGACAGTTAGGCGCGCGCGCCCAGCCTGCGTTGGGCGTCCGCCCAACGCCTGTTGGGCGCGCGCCCAACCAAGGTTGGGCGTCGCCCAACCTGCGTTGGGCGTCACCCAACTCGAAGTTGGGCGTCGCCCAACTTCATGTTGGGCGTCCGCCCAACCCCCGTTGGGCGCACGCCCAACTTTAGGATCCGTTCCTAGAAAAGGCACGGATCCCCATGCATTTAGGGAGAGAGAATTTTTGGAGCTTCTCACTCTAAAACATTTTTTAGAGAGAGAAAGTGATTTTTTTTGGGAAAAAACATTTTTTTCCTAAAAAATTTGAAAATTCTTAAAGTTGAATATTTTACTAAACACTGAAAAATCATAACTCGGGGAATCAACCGACATCAAGCCGTTAATACCGATCTTGAGGTATTATCCGAGGACTAGACTCGTTTTATTTATTTATTTATTTCCTTTATTTATTTAGTTTATAGTTTTTATTGCTTTAAGTTATTTATTTATCACATTTATTCATTCCGTATTTATTTAATTCATGTCTCGTATTAAATAAACGTTTTGTTTTGTTTTGAAATAAAAACCTCGTTTTAAAGTCCCAACACGAACCGTGACCCGATTTAAGGGGAGTTCGGGATTAAAACGTTGTAAATATAGATTTTAAAAATATTTTTAAATAACGTTTTGAAATAAAACATCGTTTTAGGAGTCTCCGTTATAGACTATGATCCAATTTGGGTAGTTCGGATGCCCAAAATGATAGAATAGAGTAGAATTAAAGTGTTTGAATAAATCTAGAAACTGTTGGACTGATTCTGTAATTCTCCATTTTCTGTCACTAAGGCTGTTTGCGGACGGATTTTCCGTCGGTAAAACTGCTGGAACTTAAAAAAATCCCTTTTTCAACCTCTTTCTCATCTTTTTTGACATTTGGACTTGTATATATATGTATATAACTAGGTAGTATATTTATTAAAATTATTTTTGGGGTATCTAACTAATGATTATTTATGTATTTACTTATTTTGTACATTTTTGTGTAATTTACATTAGTTTGGTTTTGTAAAACTATATGTATATATATATATATATGTTTTCCTTTTATTGTTTTGGTTGGGTTACTCTCTATATATTCATTATGTATAAAAACTATTTTGGCTTAAATATAGTTTTCTTATTTATGAATTTTATCCATTATTTTTACATGTTTTTAAATTGGAATAAAAGTGTATCATATCTCGCATTATATTTATTACCATTTTTACTTATTAATAACTATAGTATATATATTATTATTACGTTTCTCATCTTATTTTTAATCCATATGTATTTTTACCATTTTTACTACAAAGTATGTTTATATAAATAGGTATATTTACTCTCCTTTTGAATTTCCTATATATATATATGTTTTGAAAGTATTTGGGTTGGGTGAATTTGAGCTTGATTTGTTAGTTAATGTAATCATATTCAAATAAACCACAAAAAAAAGAGTTTAATTTGCTCATTTAAACTAAAGTTTTTCTAGAGGTTCCAAATGTAAATAAAAGGCTTTTTATCATTTCAAACCACTTCCTAAACATCACGTTTTAAAACCTTAATTCGTTCCAACGACGGATTAAGCGAACCTTGTAATTAAAATCGTTTTCCTTGTAAATAATGGAGTTTTGAATCGCTTTCCTAAATAAACGTTTTTGTACAAAAATAAATGGATTTGTATGCTTAATCACGTTTTTGGTTAAAACTTTTTTGTCCAACGTTTTCACACGCTCGAGTCGTTCCAACGGCGATTCGAGTGGACATCATGTAAATTAACGGGGTTTTGAAACGTACCTAAATCGTTCCAACGGCGATTAAGGTACGAACCATGTAAATAAACTCGTTTTCGGGGAGTGAGATTAGTGTAGATTTTACGTGTAAAATAAAGCATAACTCACGTAGTAAATAAACTCATTCTTCCTTCTATCTCCCTCTTTCTTCCATATGCTCTAAATTCATGTAAATGGGTGATTCTTTACTAATATGGCTTTCAATAATATATGCTCAAAACGGTTTCCAAAACGAGAAAGAAAAGGTTTCAAATGAATTTTAAACTTAAAGAAATATGCGATTAGCCCGTTAGCGCCTAACATGCTAAGTAGGAGGCCGGTGGTTCATAACCGGGCGATGTCGGGGTGCCTAGTAGCCTTTCTCCGGAAAGGAGCTAGCCTTCTCGGCTCGTACCTAAGTTTTCCGAACCCTCACCGGTCTCCCGCAAGGGATCGGTGTTCATTTCCCATTCGTGGGTGGCGACTCTTCCATACTCCGAGCTCCGGTCCTGCCGAGCAGCTTGATTCCGCGATTGGTTGCTTTCGGCGCCAATCACAGCATCTGTCGTCAACGGTGTCCACCCCTCGGTCCGCCCGGGCGAGGCCGCGGCACCTACAAGTGGCAACTCTGCTGGGGAAGCGAGAAATTTGATTCCGGAAGGCGTGTATTAAGCCCATAACGAGGATGGATCGTATTATTTCTTTTCGCATGCATTCATAAGCATTATTGCAAACCTTTTGGGTAATTTCCGCGAAACCTCTATTGAGAGTCCATTCGTCGCTCGAAAGAGGCTAGTGTAAGTTCCCCCTTGCAGTAAGTCGCCAAAGGGTCCCCATTCATTCGTTAGGGGCGAATTTGTGCGGTCCTATGAGGTCCCGCGATCAGCCGTGTCAGCATATAGTAGCCTTAGAAGTTGCCATAGGATTACCCGTTACTATTTTTGGTGTGATGAATGAATCAATTCGTGTTTTCAAATTGCCATGATACGTGTCTAATCCTGAAATATATAAAGAAAATGAAACGATACGTTAATATATACTCTTAAACTGATATATAAACTACCCCAAAGCATCGAAACGATTCGAACTAAAGACGACTTAGTCATCTCGTATGAATGAACTTGTGCGACCCGTCTGGTCCCTTTCCGTGTCCCGAAGAAGGCACATGTTCAGGAAACACATTGTGACGTAAGCACGCATTAGTATAAGTCGGTTTGGTATTAAGGATGGTTATATCTCGATTCAAAAGACTATATTAACGATGATCGTTATTCACATTCTTTAAATACGTTGGGATAAAGCGATATTATGACAAAACGAAAATGAAGGACATTTCTGTTTTGAACAAACCCGTTGTAACATAAAGAGTTTCATGAATGTAGCCCGTCCCTTCCGAATAAAAAACGAGCTCTTACGTTACACCTTGCGTTATTCTAAGGAGAAATGGACGTATCCACAGAAGTGACTAAGAAAATAAAAGAAAAATAAAAATAAAAACGACCAAAATCATTCCGTATCTACGATATGTGTCAATCCCGAGAGTAGTTAAAGAAAATGAACCAATGTCATTAAATACATGCCTCGAACTGGAATACACCGTTTAAAAATCACGAAGCCGAATTAAGCTAAGAAACCGCATAATTGCACCATATGGATGAGACTGTGGGTTTGACTAATGGCTCGATCATTTCGACCATTATCAAAACTACAAGAAATATGGCCTGATCCGCGTGTTTGCTTAATTCGTGCCTAAATGAAAAAGAACGGTAATATCCCTGCTTCGAATAAGCATGCGATTAAACGAAACGTTGATTTTCTATAACCACACTGAGATGGTATATCCCGTAAATTGGAAGAAATAAAGAATTGTTACTAGCCGGAAGATTATCGTGCGCTCGAATAAGACTCACCGTCTTTTTCACGTAGCTAAAACGAGCAAGTGGATTCTTGACGCTAAAAACAAACACGTTACACGATGAGGCCGTTCCCTAAAATAAAAATCCAAAAGTGATATCATCACTAAACAAACGCGTGGTTACGTCTCTCGATAGATCCAAAAGATCCCGTCGTAATCCAAAAATCGAGACACGAACCCACGCGAATAAAAGGGGAATGAATCATTGTCAACAACGAACGATTGAACCAAAAGAATAACTCGTACCACGTCTAAATCCGAGATGCGCTCAAAGGGTGTCAAAACCCGAACTAATGCGTCTCGTGAAATAACAAAAGACGAGTTATTCAAAAGGACAATCTAATTTGGTCGATATCTTAGTCTATTTTTCTGCAATAATCGACGGCATCACGCGTCCCCTGGACCGCAATGTGAGCCCCAAACCAAAATCCTAGGAAAGAGACTTGGACCATCGAGTGTGTGGAGGAATAAGGGTGGAAGAGAGATGTTGTGATACGTGTAATTAGACTAACGTTTGTTCTTCTTATCTTATATATCCGTAAATAATAAACGCACACACCACGACTCATGCATATAAAATCATGCATACATACTAATGGGTATCGCTCGCGCAGATGTCATCATTAAGCGGTTGTGGTTTCGTGAAAGTAGTCGGCTAGTCAAACAGTTTGACCGGTTACAGATTGTCAGTTCCGAACCGTCACAGTCGACAGTTGTGGCTTCTAAATCATCTTCGTCCGAGTTTACTCAGTCTTCGGTCAGCATGTCTGCGACCAATGAAAAGGTGGCCAAATTGGAGAATTCCGTGAACAACATTAATGATCAGTTAGCCGCGATTTTGGCCCAGCTAGCTGAGCTGGCATTGAAGGACAACAAGAGTGGTAGTAAGCGCGTTAAGAATGATGTGAACACTGGTCCCCGCTTTGGGAATGAGGATGACTATCAGGATTACATCCAGAAACAGCTTGAGAAGGAGAAAGCTAAGGAAGAGGAGTGGAAGCAGCACATCACTCAGGAGGTGCAGGATTTGCACGGAGGAAGTTCCGGGAGTCAGGATTTTTATAACTTGAAGAACTGCTTATCGGCAACTGCTTTGCCTTTGAAATTCCGACTCCCTGACATGAAGAAGTTCGACGGAACTAGGGATCCTACCGCTCACATGAATCAGTATGTTGCCGTGATGAAACACACGATCTTAACCGAGGAACAAGTTCTTGGACTGTTTAATACTTACCTGGAGGGGGCTGCCCTCGTGTGGTTTCACGCGTTACCATTGGTGACGAAGAGAGATTGGAAGGAGTTGACGAAGTCATTCATCGCTCAATATAGTTTCAACACTATGCTTGAGGTTACTCTGAAGGAGCTGGAGAGTACTAAGCAGCAGGCTGGGGAATCCTTATCCGATTTTGTGAGGAGGTGGAGAGCCAAGGCAGCAGTTATGAAACAGAAACCGCTTGAGCAGGATCAGATCCGAATGGTAATTGGCAACACGTTGCCCTATATTAAGAACGAGCTACGGTATATGCCATTTACCGATATCAATCAGATGTATAGTTGCGCCTTGACAGTTGAGGGGGACGGTGAGCCGAAGAAAGCTTATACCAAGTGGACGAAGTCTAGATATAGTGCCGGAGGGTCGAGTGCGAATGCAGAACCTGCCGCAGTGAAAGTGCTTGAACTTAACGCTATCGAGAAGAGGCAGTTCGCCAAGTTTGATCAAACTTACGCAAAAGTTTTCGAACGATTGCAGAAAAAGGGATTGTTGAAAGCCCTCACTCCTTATAACAAAGCACCGCCTACTCCTCAGATGCAAGCTAGGGGGTATTGTGAGTTCCACAGCAATCATGGGCACACTATTGAGAACTGTGGGAGGTTGAAGCACGAGATTCAGGATTTGATTGAGGAAAAGAAGATAGCTGATCCTTCATCAGCGAACCCTTCCACTAGGTGTAATCCATTGCCTAATCATAGGGTGAGCATGATCGGATTTGGGCTGGAGGAGAGTAGGGTTGTAGAGCCCTTCGAGGAAGATGAGGAGGAGTTATTGGGCTCTGATGAGAAAATGACAATAGGAAATGGAGTTTATGTGTCTTTTCTGGGGGAAGAACCAGTGGATGAGAGGATGGATGATGAATTGGGTGATGGAGCGCCATATGACGAGGACAACACCGAAGAGATCGGGCAAGGGTCATCTCGGAGGATTATTCCTGAGTTAAAAGTATTCAGTGGAGTGGAAGATCCTGAGGTCCATCTGTATGAGTATATGTGTGCTATGTTTGTTGAGCCGTTTGGGATTAACGAGATCGCTCAGTGGTTTCACCATTCGTTGATAGGCGAGCCGTTGAGGTGGTTCCGATCCTTGCCTGACTCCATCGAGGGTGATTGGTCGTAATTGGCAAGTTTATTCTTGGAAAAGTATAAGAGGGTTAAGGAGAGAGCGGCGGAAAGTAGCGCAATGCAAATTGGGCCCATCAAGCGCCCGTTACCAGCAGTTAGTAAGTATAATGGCAACAAAGATCCTATGGAACATTTGCACTTCTACTTGTCGGCAATGGGGCTGTTGGGCTTTAATGAAGAGGAGATCACCGGTTTGTTTTGTAATTCACTGATGGGCGAACCGTTGATGTGGTATATGTCACTCTCGATGTACGTCAAGAGCAATTGGGCCGCAATGATGAAAAGGTTTATCAAAGAATATACGGTATGGATGCTTGCAGAGCAAACACCGGATTCGCCCTCCTATGAGACCCCTGAGGCAGTGATGGCAATGCCCAAATATGGTGGATATCGAAATCCAGTTGAGCACGCAACCGCATTCCGCAATCATATGTATAATGTCGGGTTCCCCCAAAGTGAGCTACACGAGCATTTTCCCAAAACTCTTACCGGGGACGCTTTGTTTTGGCACCAAGGGTTATCGGAGGAAGAAATGGGACATTGGATACCCCTTTGGGATGCGTTTGTGTCGAGATATGAGATGTATATTCCATGGACGGGATCCCTAGAAGATCTGGATAGGATCAGGCAATTCCCTAAGGAACCATTCGTGGATTACGCTAGGAGGTGGAGGCACCACTATGAACTGTGTCGAGAAACTGTGAGCGATAAAGTGCAGCTCATGTATATACAAAGAGGCGCTATTCCGATAGTGGCAAGGAGGATGAACAGGGTGTTCCTCAAGAATTATGACGAGCTGATAGGTTGGGCGTTGTATGGATCGTCAGACCCCTCCTATATTAATCTGAATGTCCCTCATGCGATGGACCTGATGGTCGTGGATATTTGGGGAAGTTGTGGCCGAGGGGAAGGCACCCATGGTTGAGACAGAGGTAGGAGAAGGATCGGCTCCCAAGCCCGATGATCAAGTCCTCGAGCAGTTGAAGAAAACACAAGCTAAGTCTACGGTGTGGGAGGTCTTGTGCCATTCCAAGTACCACCGTGAGAATCTGATGAAAGAGCTGCAGAATTTGGTCATTTCCACCGATACTGAGCCGGCGGCATTAGTGGGGGCAATCATGGCCCGGAAGAGGACTGAAATCACCTTCACCGATGAAGATCTCCCGGAGGAGGGGAAGGCTCACAACAAGCCTTTGTACATCCGGGCTGAAATTAACGGGAAGAGAACTAGCTGTGTGATGGTCGATGACGGATCGGCCATTAATGTTTGCCTGCTGAAGCTCTTGTCCAAGTTGGGAGTGGAGAGAGGAGATCTGACTGCCTCAGAAACCGTGATCAGGGCCTATGATGATAGTCGTAGGCACATTGAGGGAGTCTTTAAGGCCAAGCTGAAAGTAGGGCCACATGAGGAGGAAACTGAATTCACAGTGCTAGACATACCGGTGACTTTTACTGTACTGCTGGGACGCCCATGGTTCCACAAGCTCGGAGGTGTGCCCTCCACGCTCCACCAGATGATCAAGTTCCCATACGGGGACGAAATAGTGACGATCAGAGCTGAGAAATTAAGTTCAGTGGCTGCATTGGGAATTGAGCCTCAACTTTTCTCCGGATTTCATGTGTTCGGGATCTACGAGTCTAGCATGACCGCTGATGTGATAAAGATGATGAAAGGGGGTTTCATCCCCGACATGGGCTTGGGTGCACACCATCAGGGTCTGGCAGAATCACCTGATTTCAAGAGCCAGAAAACCCGGAGAGGTTTAGGATATGAGCTAGGAGGCCCATCCAATGAAGGTCGCGAGGGGAAAGTAGGCCTAAAGAAGTATTTTGTGAATGAGGGCCACAAGAAAGTTTACTTCGGAACTCCTGAATCATGGACTAGCACCGAGGGAAAGATTCTGCCGGGCTTCGAGATCTTCAACGATGTCACCAGCTGGGGCGAAGGAGAGGCAATCTACTTCATAGAGGAGATCATGATGTTAGATCTGGATGCTGTGGAGCAAGTTATCACCACTGAGGCAACCGTGGGAGCAGTGGATGAACCGAGCACCTCCAAGGCTTATGAAAACCCCGATGGTGACGATTGTATTACTGCTTTGTTTGAATCTGATGATGTACTCGCCAAAACTATCAATGAAATGAATTCTGATTTTCCTTACTTGCTTGATGTTGATTCTGATCATTCCATGCATTCTCATTCATATAACATGCCCACATTTGAAATCAATACAATAGAAATGTCAACTTTCAATCTTGGCACGGATGAAAATCCTAAACTTATACAAATTGCTCAAGAATTAACTATTGAAGAGAGGAAAGAATTTGAGAGAATAATTAAAAAATACGAAATAGTGTTTGCTTGGACATACGAAGACATGCCAGGAATTGATAAATCCATCGTAGCTCACCGCATTCCGACATACCCCGATGCTAAACCAGTAAAGCAAAAGCTCCGACGCATGAGGCCAGAATGGGCGGATAAGATCAGAGAAGAGGTGAAGAAACAGTTAGAGGCAGGTTTTATCAAAGTAATCGACTATCCTCCGTGGGTCGCCAATGTAGTGCCAATCGCAAAGAAAGACGGTAAAGTGAGAATGTGCATCGATTACAGAGATCTCAACAAGGCTTGCCCCAAAGATAAGTTTGCATTGCCTCATATCGATGTATTGATTGATAGTGCGGCATCTAGCGTCTTACACACAAACGTGGATGGTTTCATGGGCTACATGCAGGTTCAGATGGCCGAGAAGCACAAAGCAAAGACCTCGTTCACTACTGGGTGGGGGACGTATTGCTATAGAGTAATGCCGTTTGGTTTGAAAAACGTTGGGGCAACTTATCAACGAATGGCTACGGCACTGTTCCACGATATGATACACAAGGAGGTGGAGGTTTATATGGATGACATGATGGTCAAGTCAGATACAAGGGAAGGGCATTTCGTGGCACTTGAGAAGTTTCTGGCCCGAATCGCAAAATTCAAGCTAAGGTTGAACCCAAAGAAGTGCTTCTTTGGCATTTCATTGGGGAAGATCCTAGGCTATATAATCAGTAACAAGGGGATTGAGGTGGATCCCGACAAAGTGAAGGCCATACAAGAAATGCCAGCACCGAAGAATGAGAAAGAAGTGAGAGGGTTCCTGGGGCAAGTTCAGTATATCAGTCGGTTCATAGCACGACTCACCACAATCTGCGAACCAATCTTTAAGCTGTTGCGGAAAGATCAACCCACGGTTTGGAATGATAAGTGCCAGCAAGCGTTGGAAAGTGTTCGGACCTATTTGACTAATCCACCGGTTTTGAGACCGCCTAAACTCGGAAAACCACTTCTCCTCTATGTAGCGATCGAAGAGCGATCAATTGGAGCAATGCTGGCCCAGGAAGGGGACACCGGTGTGGAGCATGTGGTGTATTATCTGAGTAAGAAGTTCCTGGAATACGAGCTTAAGTATAACATGATCGAAAAGACATGCATGGCAGTAGTATGGCTAACGAAAAAGCTGCGACACTATTTTCCATCTTACAAAGTGATCATTATTTCCCGGATGGATCCCGTGAAGTATCTGTACCGAACTCCATCCCTGACAGGGAAGCTAGCCCGATGGTTGTTGTTATTGTCAGAATTCGACATCGAATATGTAACAAAAAAGGTTATCAAGGGGAGAGCCGTAGCAGAATTTCTGGCCAATCAGCCTCTAAATGCAGAAGAGGAGGAGATAAACTATGATTTCCCCGACGAGCATTTGAACGCAATAGAAGTCATACCGTAGAAAATGTTCTTTGATGGAGCGGTTAACTCGAATGGAGCCGGGGTAGGAGTGCTACTTATCTCACCAAAAGGAGAAAGGATCCCGATGGCGAAGAAGCTATCATTCCCTCTCACTAATAATATGGCCGATTATGAAGCGTGCATCTACGGGTTAGAGTCTTTAGCAGCATTGGGAGCATCGTATGTTGAAATCTGGGGTGACTCAAAGCTGATTATCGAACAAGCATAAGGAAACTGGGAAGTAAGGGAAGAAAGGTTGCGCCCATACCTAGACCAACTGGAGGGGTTGGCGCAGAGATTCAGCGAGTGCCGCTTTTATCACATTCCTCGAGCACAGAACCAAGCAGCGGATGCTTTGGCCACCTTGGTGTCGGTGTGGGATAATCCACGGAATCTTGCCTCAAAGCCTTTGGTGCTAAAAAGGTCCCACAAACCGTGCTATGAAGATGTAATGTTGTTAGGAGTTGACAAGAAGCCTTGGTACTTCGACATTGTGAATTTCATGAAAAACGGGACTTATCCATCAGAATCAGAACTTAGGGATCAGGCTGTGATCAGGAGGTTAGCTCAGCAGTTCATCATCCACAATGATTTGCTTTACAAAAGGAACGCCGATGGATTACAATTGAGATGCTTGGACGAGGGAGAAGCCCGTGAGGCAATGGAGTCGGTACACTCGGGAATTTATGGAGCCCATATGGGAGGAGCAGTATTAGCAAAGAAAATCGTAAGGCAAGGCTTCTATTGGCTCACCATGGAAAGAGAGTGTAACGAATATGAAAAGAAATGCCATGATTGTCAAATCCACGGGGATTATAATCACCTACCAGCTATGGAACTGCACGTGTTGGCACCCGTTTGGCCGTTCGCAGCTTGGGGCATTGATATCATCGGTGAGGTGAGGCCTAATGCGTCAAATGGACACAAATTGATCGCAGTTGCCATCGATTACTTCACCAAGTGGGTAGAGGCAGAATCGTTTAGCAAGTTGGGATCTAAGCAGATGAGGAAGTTCATTGAAAAGCACTTAATCACCAGGTTTGGGGTACCCCATCATATGATCACGGATAACGGGGTCCAGTTCCAAGGAGAGGTGAAAAGTCTCTTCCAAGAGTACGGTATTGAGCATCATAGATCTTCTCCATATCGCCCACAAGCTAACGGGGCAGTAGAAGCGGCAAATAAAAACCTCAAGAGGATTCTTGTAAAGACCGTGGAGTCGCACCGGAATTGGCATGAGCAGCTTCCACTTGCTTTGTGGGCCTATCGCACGACTGTTAGAACATCTACTGGGGCAACGCCGTTCTCCTTAGTATATGGGGCAGAAGCAGTTCTGCCAATCGAGATTGAGAAGCGATCGCTGAGAATCGCGGTAGAAGCAGAGATCCCTGAAGCAGAATGGGTGAAGAAACGGTATGAGCAGTTGGCGTTGGTCGATGAGAAAAGGATGGAGGCCCTCTACCATATACAACTATATCAGAGGAGGATGGCTCGGGCCTTCAACAAAAAGGGTAAGGTCAGTCCCATCAAAGAGGGAGACATGGTGTTGAAACAGATCCGGATGACACACACCGACCCTAGGGGCAAGTTTAGGCCGAACTGGGAAGGTCCGTTTCTCGTGGAGAAGATGATGAGCAAAGGCGCGGTGAAGCTAACTACTATGGACGACATGGAGTTCTCCGAACCTACCAATCTGGATAGGCTTAAGAAATACTTTTCGTAAAAAAAAAAAGAAAAAAAGAGAAAAAAAATTCCCGATAGGTTGAAAACCCACAAAGGGCGATCTATGCAACAATAAGGGAAATCCCAATGAGTGAAAACCCAAGGGGGCGCTCATTTGAAAATTCCGGGATAATAAAAGGAGAGTTGAAAAATCGCTGGGATCTGAAAACCAAAAAAAAGGCGGGTCCTGGCAACAGTAGTTATATCTTGAGCAATTACAAAAATAATGTATAATTGGCTAAGTATTTCTGTTGTTTGTAAATAAATAAAGGCATGAATATATTTGAAGAGGATGATTGGAATCATGATAATCTACTGAATGCATTGTATTATGAATCATGAGTTATACATTTCCTATCTCCATCACACAAAAAGCCTATACCTCTATCCACCCCTCTCCCTACATATAAAGTATACATCGGGGTAATGCGAATAAAAGAAAGCTACAAGGCATGAAAATGACGAGCCCATCAAGGAGGAAACGATCCAAAGTCCCAGGAGTCCTCAAAGGCCCTCATATGTGAAGCCCGCTCCGCTACCAAAGCCTCCTCGGCGATCCGGCGCCCCTCCTCAACAACACGGCGCCCCTCTGTCTCAATACGCATCCTATCCGCATAGCTAGCATCCCTCTCCCGATAGACGTGTCCAACCCGAGCGTCGGCATCCCGTTGCAACTCGCTGAATCATTGATCATTAGCATGAAGATCACTCTGCGAAAAAAAACAAAAAAAAAATAACAGAAGTTATACATACATATATGCATCACATGCATACATTTCACTACACTATTACAGAATAAGAATACTCACCAGGTGGCTGGCGCAACGCAGGTCGAGCTGCTCGCGGAAGTAATCAGATAACCCCACGAAATCTGTGCATGTCTCCCTCGAAGCGTGGAGAGAATAAGGAGGATCGAAAGGCACCATCGAGGTAAAGACTGGAGGGGCAGTCTCGACTCCGGAATAGGCCACGCCCGCCTCGCCATAGCGGATCACTGAGTACTCTTTCCGAGGAGCGGGGAAGGGTACGCCCAGGTAAAGCTGCTCGGGTCGGGCAGCGCCCGAGGGCTCACCCGCATAGTATGAAGGCTCACTCGCAGGCGACGCTCCTGATGTCCGGGCCTGGGTATCATCGAAAAAATCCGACGTCCAGGCACTCCTCAGGGAACCCTCCTACAAACAAAAGCAAAATAAACACATCCAACCATCTCACGAATAAAGGATAAGCAAAACCGAGTGCTCACCGGAACCACCTCAAGGCCAAAGATCCCCGCAACAGCCGCCACTGAAAACACGTCATCCACAGGATCCACGTCCATCACAATCTCAAGAGGGACCATCGGAGTCAAGAGCGTCGATAAATAGCGAGCGCGACCCCCTGCGTGGTCCCACACATCCCGAGGCGCTAATCGACGAATCAGATCGTGACGTATCGTCCGCAGGGGCATAATCCTCACCGTGAACATGGATACGGGGATCTCGCCCGGAGTCTAATGAGTGATGTCGACCCTGGTGAAGCTCCGGTCACCCAGATACCACGCCCGCGCGCACGGGCCGGTAAGTATGCACTGCTGCCTCTGGATGTGCGTACCATATGCGTAATCAGGACCGAAGTCCAGGTCGTCCCATCCAAAAGAGATCTGAAACGCAAAGAAAATTAGACCAGAGCAAATAAAAATCCAGCATAATCAGGAGACGCTCACCTGTCCCAAGCTCCGTGTATCGATCCATGATAGCAATCGTGCCACTGTCGGCTTCCCCTCCGTGCTCAAATCGAAGTCCCTCCACCTCGCCATAATCGGAAATGTGGCCCCGTGCGGACTGCTTCCGTGGACGCTCGGGAGAATCCTCCTCTCATAGGCCCAAACCTGCTCATAAAAACCTGCGTCAGAAGCGGAAATTATGAAAAGAATAAAAGACAAGCTAGGGATAGAAAACGCACTAAGAGGGCGAAAGTGTAACCACCGAAGTCCTTGCGCTTCCGGCAAGTCAGGTCCAGGAATCGGTAAAGGTATGCCAAACTAGCCCCGACCCAATCATAGGAGGACACCGCGTCTAGATCCCGGAAAGCCTGGATGAGGCCCGCGTGTATGGTCCCGCTCTGTGTACGGAAAACTGTCTCGCCTAGAGCATACAAGAGAAAGCTATGAGTAGCCCGGTCGGTATCATCTCGACCACAGAAATCTCGACGACTCAGCAGTCCGAAGGTGGTGACGAACTTCACCGGGGTAGATCTAACGCCTGTATAGACTCCGGGACCAATCAGAGCATCCATCTCATCAGGGTCAACCTCGGGACGCACCATATTGTAGTAAAGGGGGACCGGTGTGTCGCTATCTCGTAATCCGGTCAGTAAGGAAAAGTCACGGGGTAAGATCATCATCTCCCCGAATGGAAGATGAAATGTGTGGGTCGAATCCACCCACCTATCGCAGAGTGCGCGCAAGGCACACCGGTCACACACGCCGTTGGCACGGGGCAGTGCCAGAATAAAGGGCTCGAAGCCCAACTCCCGCACGCAGACTCTAACTGCCCTGGGAAGCGAAGCGTACCAGGAGTGGATGCCCTCGGTGGATCCCGAGGTGGCAATAACCTAGAAGAAACGGTATAGATAAGAGTGGGATTTAGTTAGAGTCATTATTCCTTAAGGGCCTCACTTCTATATATGTTTGATAGAAATTCAGTTTAACTAGTTATTCTCTAATTTCGTCTAGATTTAACTTAAAAATTCTTTTCGTTAGGATTTTCTTCTGTAGGATCATTCATGTAAGATTTAATTTAATTCATTATTCTTTGGTGTTCCACTCCCCCGCGTGCTTGCGAGGAGCTTCATCCAATTCAAGTTTTTGATAAAGGTGGTTTAGTACTATTCACGCTTTTACTATTCACATGCATTATTCACGTCGTTTTACTATTCACATTTTTACTATTCACGTGCACTATTCATGTTTTACTATTCACGTTTTTCCTATTCACGTGTATTATTCACTTCGTTTTACTATTCACGTTTTTACTATTCATGTTTTTACTATTCACATGCATTATTCACGTCGTTTTACTATTCACGTGCACTATTCACGTGCATTGTTCATGTCATTTTCGTTATTCGTTTTTACTATTCACGTGCATTATTCACGCAGTTTTGGCTATTCATATGTATAAAGTTCATATTCTTTCCAAAATCATAAAGTGTCGTTCACATGCATGACAGATTCGCGTTTTCTAACTAAAGGACTCATAAGAGGTTTAAATGTTAGCATGCAAATAACGTCCAAATGGGGTTGCTAAAACCTAGAAGTCTTGACAAATAAGAAGCAAAGAGGTACTTACCCGGTTGACATTGGTCCGACTTAGATGAGAAGCAGGGTTCTGGAAAGGAACGACGCTAGCCAAGTCCTCAAAGACCACCTGCATACCCTTCGTACCATCGTATTTGCTCGACACCATCGCGAAAATGCTTAGAGAGAGAAAGAGAAGAAGAGGGAAAGGTGTGGGGTTGGAAATGAACCCCACCACCCTTTTATAAGGGTAATAAATGGCATGATAATAATAAAAGAAAAAGGTACGATGTGACGTAAAGGTAAAAAGTAAATAATTAATTACCAAGTGCACAAACCTCCGATTCGCAGTCTGTTTCAGCCTGCGTTGTTACCAAGCGGTGACCATCGTCTAGAGAGATAACCCCAGACAACAGTCAAAATTTACAGAACAGTGGCGCCAGTCGAGATACAGATAACAGTCACCAGGAAAATAATTTTTAGCTCAAAAAGATTCCAGATGAAGGGATAAGGTCATTCCTATCAACAACTTCAGCATGTGAGACAGTAACTCCAGCCAGAACACAGACGACGGTAGGTCAAAATCCAAAATCACCCGAGTGCGCGCACAATAGGGTCGCTAGAAAGAACAACTTTACCTGCGGTCGATTTAGAGACTAGGGTCGCTAGAAAGAGCAACTTTACCTACGATCGATGTAGAGACTAGGGTCGCTAGAAAGAGCAACTTTACCTGCGGTCGATGTAGAGACTAGGGTCGCTAGAAAGAGCAACTTTACCTGCGGTCGATGTAGAGACTAGGGTCGCTAGAAAGAGCAACTTTACCTGCGATCAATTTAGAGACTAGGGTCGCTAGAAAGAGCAACTTTACCTGCGGTAGATGTAGAGACTAGGGTCGCTAGAAAGAGCAACTTTACCTGCGGTCGATGTAGAGACTAGGGTCGCTAGAAAGAGCAATTTTACCTGCGGTCGATTTAGAGACTAGGGCCGCTAGAAAGAGCAACTTTACCTGCGGCCGATGTGGAGACTAGGGTCGCTAGAAAGAGAAACTTTACCTGCGGTCGATGTAGAGACTAGGGTCGCTAGAAAGAGCAACATTACCTGCGGTCGATTTAGAGACTAGGGTCGCTAGAAAGAGCCACTTGCCTGCGGTCGATGTAGTGACTAGGGTCGCTAGAAAGAGCAACTTTACCCACGGTCGATTTAGAGACTAGGGTCGCTAGAAAAGCTAGGGGAAGACGGTCAATGAAGAGGCTGGAGACAAGGAAGGAACTCGCGACATGGAGATCAGGTATTTTCCACCCACTCTATATGTGTCTTTTACTTTAATATGTTTTCCATTGCATGTGTCGCATTCGCGAAAAAGTTTTTTTTCGAAAAAGCACACACGTCACTGTTAAAATAGAAAAGTAGGGGCAACTGTAGACACCGAGTCGGAGGACCTGTGACGAAAACCCATGGCAGACGGTTAGAGCGGTGGATTCCAATAATAAAAAAAATATAAAAACAAAAAAAAAACCATGAAAGGGTCCTGAGGGATTGCGTGTCGTCAAATAGGCGGCTCGCGGGTGCCCAACGAACGGGGGGCGTCGTCCAATGCACGGCGTGCCTAAGGATCGTTGGGCGAGTGCCCAGCGGCGTTGGGCAAGCATCCAGCAGCAGCTGGCGCGCGCCCGTCGGCAGTTGGGCACACGCCCAACAGCGTTGGGCGCGCGCGCCCAGCCTGCGTTGGGCGTCCGCCCAACCTGCGTTGGGCGTCCGCCCAAAGCCTGTTGGGCGCGCGCCCAACCAAGGTTGGGCGTCGCCCAACTCGAAGTTGGGCGTCGCCCAACTCGAAGTTGGGCGTCGCCCAACTCGAGGTTGGGCGTCCGCCCAACCCCCGTTGGGCGCACGCCCAACTTTGGGATCCGCGCCTATAAAAGGCACGGATCCTCATGCATTTAGGGAGAGGGAATTTTTGGAGCTTCTCACTCTAAAACATTTTTTAGAGAGAGAAAGTGATTTTTTTTTGGGAAAAAACATTTTTTTTCCTAAAAAATTTGAAAATTCCTAAAAGTTGAATATTTTACTAAACACGAAAAAACACCAAAAAATCATAACTCGGGGAATCAACCGACATCAAGCCGTCAATACCGATCTTGAGGTATTATCCAAGGACTAGACTCGTTTTATTTATTTATTTATTTCCTTTATTTATTTAGTTTATAGTTTTTATTGCTTTAAGTTATTTATTTATCACATTTATTCATTCCGTATTTATTTAATTCCCGTCTCGTATTAAATAAATGTTTTGTTTTGTTTTGAAATAAAAACCTCGTTTTAAAGTACCAACACGAACCGTGACCCGATTTAAGGGGAGTTCGGGATTAAAACATTGTAAATATAGATTTTAAAAATATTTTTAAATAACGTTTTGAAATAAAACATCGTTTTAGGAGTCTCCGTTATAGACTATGATCCAATTTGGGTAGTTCGGAGGCCCAAAATGATAGAATAGAGTAGATTTAAAGTGTTTGAATAAATCTGAAAACTGTTGGACTGATTCTATAATTCTCCATTTTCTGTCACTAAAGGCTATTTGTCAACGGATTTTCCGTCGGTAAAACTGCTGGAACTTAAAAAAATCCCTTTTTCAACCTCTTTCTCATCTTTTTTGACATTTGGACTTGTATATATATGTATATAACTAGGTAGTATATTTATTAAAATTATTTTTGGGGTATCTAACTAATGATTATTTATGTATTTACTTATTTTGTACATATTGGTGTAATTTACATTAATTTGATTTTGTAAAACTATATATATATATGTTTTCCTTTTATTGTTTTGGTTGGGTTACTCTCTATATATTCATTATGTATAAAAACTATTTTGGCTTAAATATAGTTTTCTTATTTATGAATTTTATCCATTATTTTTACATGTTTTTAAATTGGAATAAAAGTGTATCATATCTAGCATTATATTTATTACCATTTTTACTTATTAATAACTATAGTATATATATTATTATTACGTTTCTCATCTTATTTTTAATCCATATGTATTTTTACCATTTTTACTACAAAGTATGTTTATATAAATAGGTATATTTACTCTCCTTTTGAATTTCCTATATATATATATATGTTTTGAAAGTATTTGGGTTGGGTGAATTTGAGCTTGATTTGTTAGTTAATGTAATCATATTCAAGTAAAGGCTAATTGAGTGAAAAAGGGAAAATAAACCACAAAAAAGAGAGTTTAATTTGCTCATTTAAACTAAAGTTTTTCTAGAGGTTCCAAATGTAAATAAAAGGCTTTTTTATCATTTCCAACCACTTCCTAAACATCACGTTTTAAAACCTTAATTCGTTCCAACGACGGATTAAGCGAACCTTGTAATTAAAATCGTTTTCCTTGTAAATAATAGAGTTTTGAATCGCTTTTCTAAATAAACGTTTTTGTACAAAAATAAATGGACTTGTATGCTTAATCACGTTTTTGGTTAAAACTTTTTTGTTCAACGTTTTCACACGCTCGAGTCGTTTCAACGGCGATTCGAGTGGACATCATGTAAATTAACGGGGTTTTGAAACGTACCTAAATCATTCCAACGACGATTAAGGTACGAACCATTTTAATAAACTCGTTTTCGGGGAGTGAGATTAGTGTAGATTTTACGTGTAAAATAAAGCATAACTCACGTAGTAAATAAACTCATTCTTCCTTCTATCTCCCTCTTTCTTCCATATGCTCTAAATTCATGTAAATGGGTGATTCTTTACTAATATGGCTTTCAATAATATATGCTCAAAACGGTTTCCAAAACGAGAAAGAAAAGGTTTCAAATGAATTTTAAACTTAAAAAAATATGCGATTAGTCTGTTAGTGCCTAACATGCTAAGTAGGAGGCCGGTGGTTCATAACCGGGCGATGTCGGGGTGCCTAGTAGTCTTTCTCCGGAAAGGAGCTAGCCTTCTCGGCTCGTACCTAAGTTTCCCGAACCCTCATCGGTCTCCCGTAAGGGTTCGGTGTTCATTTCCCATTCGTGGGTGGCGACTCTTCCATACTCCGAGCTCCGGCCCTGCCGAGCAGCTTGATTCCGCGATTGGTTGCTTTCGGCGCCAATCACAGCATCTGTCGTCAACGGTGTCCACCCCCCGGTCCGCCCGGGCGAGGCCGCGGCACCTACAACGTATGCAACTATTAAATTAATTTTCTCAGAATTATATTTAATCTTTGCATAACGGAATGAGTGCGCGAAATGTGATTAGCAAATCCGAAACATTCCCCCAGAGCTATAAGAAGACAGGTTGATTCTGTCGTTGACCTTTCCGTATTAGTTACAGTATAATTCGATCCTTTATCAACTACATCCTTGAACTGAATCTTATGACTATGGATAATGTCAAGTCACATATAGCGAGACGTATTTCAAGTGAAATCTGTATTTCAAGTCTTAAGCTATCACCTTGCAAGGATTTAGAGTCAAGTCTTCCACAAGTGATCCTTAGACGTATCTCCCATTTATCATGAGTGACAAATGCTCAATCCAATGTATAACTATCCTGCAATTACTTCCTGTGACACCTAACGTCTTCCGTTCACACCCCAGAGTCATCTCTGTTATGGATCGTGTTACAACAGGATCAAAGCATCACATTCCGTAATCCAGAATCACTAATTAACATTCCTTTGAGTCTTAGGATTACTTATACCTATTAATACCAATAAGATGAACAGGTAACAAGGATGAATCTACCCATCCTGTTATCTCAAGTTGGGTCCCCAATCCTAATGAACTCCCTTTCATTGGATCCATGCAACTGTCCAGATTATCTGTATATCTGAAGCTTGTGAGATCAGCTCTCTGTCTTGACAAAAGACATTGTTACATGCAAGTCTCAACAGTGATATGTCAATCCTAAACATATTACTTGACTTGGGGTGGTTTTAAGTTTATTAGTTTATTATAAAGTTTCGTCTCACTTCATGCGTGTATGAACACTTTATAATCGCTTTAAACAAACTTAGGGATTTCCTTTCATCAGACTTATTTAGTTCTTTAAAAGAGGTTGCCTTTATATAGTTTTGAAACCATATCTTATTAAAACAAATGACATAAAGAATACTTCATTTATATTTAGTTCATATCCTAGAACAATTGTCTATAGGACACTAAACTCCAACATACTCCCACTTGGACTAAAGCCAATTGTTTCTACAACTTATCCCAGTAGAAGTTAGATGACGATCATGTACTTTCTGGGCTAAGGGCTTTGTCAATGGATCTGCAACGTTGTCCTCAGTAGGTACTCTTTCTATTCTCACATCTCCTCTTGCCACAATCTCTCTTACAATGTGGTATCGCTTTAGGTAATGCTTGGATGCATTATGAGACTGTGGTTCCTTTGCTTGTGCAATGGCTCCATTGTTATCACAGTACAGTGTAATGGGATTTACAATGTCAGGCACCACACCAAGTTCAGTAATGAACTTCTTAATCCAAACCGCTTCCTTTGCTGCTTCCGCAGCAGCGATGTACTCTGACTCGGTCGTAGAGAAAGCTACGCTTCCCTGCTTGGAAATCTTCCAACTGACCG